>NC_083877.1:47423238-47726268 GCF_032452875.1 Bos javanicus | reverse complement strand
CAATCATTCATATAGATATTAAAAAGTCTGTTTTCTTAAATTCCTACAGAAAATCACATTGGCTCTGATCTCTTACAAACATATGTACAGCATTATATATTGTTAGAGTTAGCATACCTTCAATTAATTATCAGGATATTTTACAGCACGTCTTAATAAAATATTGTAAAGCAAACTTTAAAAATCAAAAATATTTTATTTTAAAAACAGGAAAACATACCAGATCTTCCAAGCTCAATAAAGTGCCATTATCCTGTTGGTTATAAAAGAATGGCCTGGATGATCCCTCACAGCTCACCACTCTCACACAAAGTTTGCCTGAAAATTTCTCAGGCCAAAATGGAAGGTTCTGAAAATATGGAAGTCAAATATCAGTCTTAATACTATGGTAAGTAAAACAGTGGCTAATAAAGTTTTAAATTCTAATTCAGATCATAACTCAATTATCACTGTTTCTTAAAATAGCTCCTTTACATTTCATATTGAGATTATTGACAATATAATGATTATTTATGAAGCCTAAGAAACTCCATCAGAAGAATAGATGTATTAGTCTTTTCATACTTACAGAATAATTACAATATGAGGAACTGAAGTGCTATTAAGAACATCTCAAATATCTTAAATATTTAAAAATTATAATCTTAATATTTGCTTTTATGAATTGTACTATGAATTCTTTCAGAGTATCTTGTCCTAGATAAACCACAAGGCAACTGAAGGCAGAGGACCTTGCTGGCACTCCTGATACTATCCCCCTATAGCTGTTTGATCTTAATCTTGACCTTTTTGAGCCTCAGTTTCCTATCTGTAAAACTGAGATTTTAGTTCATAAAACAAAAGTTCCTCACCCATGACAGAATACTGGGTAAAAGCTATTTCGGAAAAGAATACTACTACTATCAAACTCACATCAAAGATAAAAAGATAAGGAACACGTATTTGCTGCCAAGTCTATGGAGATCATCCTAAGTGCCTTGGAAAGCCCATGCCTCTTAGAGGTCTAACTTTGTATTGTAAGTGGAGTCCCTCCTCTTAAACTTTTTGCCAAGCAATTTTAAAGATAATTTTAGAATTCTTTTTAGATGTACAGAAAAACAGTCCTATCCTTAAGTCAGCTGGTTTGGTTGAAAACTCAGGCAAATTCAAGCAGTAATGCTTGTTGGTGCACCTGCCCCCTCCCCCACTTTCCTTATTCTCTTCACTTCACCTCTTGTTGAGTCTGCAAAGTTTTGTTCAAATACCAGCCCTTCTATGAAACATTTTCTTTTGATCTAGGCCACAATGATCTCAATCTCCAATAACCTTACTGACCTAAAAAAAAAAAACAGATTCAATTTCCTTCTCTGTAAAGTAAGGTGGTTGAATTTTGGGGATTTTTTCCAAGGAAACTTCCAGTTCATCTATTCAGAGATCCTATAACCACCTATCAGTCAGTTCAGTTCAGTCGTTCAATTGTGTTAGACTCTTTGTAGACTCCATGGACTGCAGAACACCAGGCTTCCCTGTCCATCACCAACTCCTGCAGCTTGCTCAACTCATGTCCATTGAGCTGGTGATGCTATCCAATCATCTCATCCTCTGTCGTCCCCTACACCTCCTGTCTTCAATAGTTCCCAGCATCAGGGTCTTTTCCAATGAGTCAATTCTTCACATCAGGTAGCCAAAGTATTGGAGCTTCAGCTTCAGCATCAGTCCTTCCAATGAATATTCAGGACTGATTTCCTTTAGGACTGACTGGTTGGATTTCCTTGCAGTCCAAGGGACTCTCAAGAGTCTTCTCCAACACCACAGTTCAAAAGCATCAATTCTTCGGCATTCAGCTTCCTTTACAGTCCAACTCACATCTATACACGACTAGTGGAAAACCATAGCTTTGACTAGATCAACCTTTGTTAGCAAAGTAATGTCTCTGCTTTTTAATATGGTGTCTAGGTTGGTCACAGCTTTTCCTCCAAGGAGCAAGCGTCTTCATTTCATGGCTGCAGTAACCATCTGCAGTGACTCTGTACCCCCCAAAAATAAAGTTTGTCACTGTTTCCATTGTTTCCCCATCTATTTGCCATGAAGTGATTGGACCAGATACCATGATCTTAGTTTTTGGAATGCTGAGTTTTAAGCCAACTTTTTCACTCTCCTCTTTCACTTTCATCAAGAGGCTCTTTAGTTTTTCTTCGCTTTTTGCCATAAGGGTGGTATCATCTGTGTATCTGAGGATATTGATATTTTTCCTGGCAATCTTGATTCCAGCTTGTGCTTCTTCCAGCCCAGCGTTTTTCATGATGTATTCTGCAAATAAGTTAAATGAGCAGGGTGACAATATACAGCCTTGGTGCACTCCTTTCCCAATCTGCAAACAGTCTGTAGTTCCATGTCCGGTTATAACTGTTGCTTCGTCAAGTGGGCCTTAGGAAGCATCACTAGGAACAAAGCTAGCGGAGGTGATGGAATTCTAGTTGAGCTATTTCAAATCCTAAAAGATGATGCTGTGAAAGTGCTGCACTCAATATGCCAGCAAATTTGGAAAACTCAGCAGGGGCCACAGGACTGTAATAGGTCAGTTTTCATTCCAACCCCAAAGAAAGGCCATGCCAAAGAATGTTCAAACTACCATATAATTGCACTCATCTCACACGCTAGCAAAGTAATGCTAAAAATTCTCCAAGCCAAGCTTCAACAGTACATGAACCATGAACTTCCAGACGTTCAAGGTTGATTTAGAAAAGGCATAGGAACCAGAGATCAAATTGCCAACATCCGCTGGATCATCAAAAAAGCAAGAGGGTTCCAGAAAAACATCTACTTCTGCTTCATTGACTATGCCAAAGCCTTTGTCTCTGCGGATCACAACAAACTGTGGAAAATTCTTTAAGAGGTGGGAGTACAAGACCAGGTAACCTGCCTCCAGTAGCTTGCCATATATTATCTTCTTCTATGTATTAAGAGAGTCTTAAGCCTTCCAAGATTGGATGCTTCTTGAATATAAAGACATTATCTTGACTACTGACAGAATAGTACATTATTTATATGTACATTTTACAGTACATATCCACATTTATACACATAGGAAGAACCATAAAATGAGTGTTAACAGTCTAGACTAGTGATAAATATTATCAACAATTCTTTCTTCTTTTTAACATATGCTTATAGTATGAAAGGGAAGTCTTTCTAAGCTGGCTGTCATAGTTTAACACACAAATATGGTAGCAAAGTGATTATGACAGAGAGATATATAATTCTTATTTACATGTCGACATTTACTTGTACATTTTAGGAGCCAATTATATCAAAGGAAAATTATTACCTCTGAAGAAGCAATATAGTTCCATTTACTAGTTGGCAGTGAGCCATCAGATGCAATTTCACCAACTTCTAGTTCTAATGATGACTTGTTCTCAATGGTATAAAAGGGAGTCAAAGTAACTATTCGTGTAAGATTAAAAGTGCTCATTTTGATGCTGACACCAACCTGTGGAAAGGAAACAAACAAGTTTATCATTTCCCACCACTTTACACACCTTGAAACACACACAGCTATTCACTCACAGTCTTCTTCAAGTATTTTAAAATAGGATTTCTTAAAAAAATAAAGTAACTAAAAAGAACCATATTCCATGACTATCTTCTCACTAAGAAGAAAAATTTCAGTTCCTTAGTCTGGGACCAGCAGAAACCAATTCAAGAAATATCAATCAGTAATTTAACAAATGATGACTTGTAATAACAAACTTAATTTTTAAAAATCCTTTACTTTTACACATTCCAAAATAAATTGTTTTAAAATCAGTGTACAGTTTCCTTTGCTGCTTTATTCTCTCTGCTATCAATAAAATGAAATAAAAATTTTAAAGAAGTAATAAAACAAGTGAACTAGTATCAGATTATTCAAATTGTTGCAGTGAAATTTAAGATTTAAGACTTTTTGGCAGGGAGTGGTATGGATGTGGATTCTAGTAATTCTGAATATTTACCAAATTCCTTCCTTAAATGTATTCAAATCACTGTCTTAAACTTTGACAAATTTAGGCTTTGCTTTGCTACTAACTGTACTAGAAATTAAGTAGACAGACACAATGTAATAGTAGACATCCTCCATGTAATACCCTGAATTCACATTTCTATACCCCTGAGGATTTCCAGCTTATTTAGTGAAGAAAATGTGAATGAAATCAGAGGTAAATAAGCAAGCAAAACCTACCAGGTATTCCATGTTGTTGGCGGGACACTTCACACATCCGTAACTTCCCACCGTATCCAATGAAAAACCATTGGACCACGAACTAGTTGAAATTTTTAACTGTACCTACACCAGAGAACACAGACAATTATATAAGAAATCTAAAACACTGTACTAATTTTATTTGATGGATAGGTGCTAGACCACCTGAAATTTATTTAATAACATGAGACAAAGAAAAGTATTATCAAAGGCATGCTGCAAATGGGTAAGAGAACCACAGGAACTCTAGGAGACAATACAATAAAAGCAGAGCTCTAAAGTTCCCTTTGCATTCACCTCTGTGATGAGCATGATGAATTTAAAGATGTGTACCAATGAGACCTTCTGTTACTTAGGAAGGAATTAAAATGTAAAGTGATATTTTCCAGTGTTAGGTTTTTTATACAGAGCTAATGAAATTTATGCTTTTATTATTCAGCAGACAATGAAAAGTGTTTTGATAAGCAGAATGGAAGACACAATACCTGTCCTCAATAAGTTTCCAACTAAACAGAGACAGGAAATACACACTAATAATTATAATTCAAGACAATGTGATAACAGCCACATAAGAGGGATAAAATCCTATCAAACTGACAGGATAAAAAGCTTACTTATGGCTATGGGAAAAGGTAAAGTTTTACAGAAGAGACCTAATTCTGCTCCTGTATTAACCTCCATCTACCCAGCAGATGATAAAAACCTGAGTACAACCAAAGGTCAGACACATAAACAGGTACAATATCAAGCATTAATCAACACTTTATGACAGAGGTTCTCAAAGTATGGTCTCAGGCCCTACTCAGACCTACTGAACTGCACTATGGGGGCCTGGCTCAGCAGTCTGTTTTCAAAGCCCTCTAGGTGACTCTGTTACACACTGAGATTGAGACTGAGAAGCACTGCTCTAACAGAACATGCATGGGATATCTAGCTCTGCTTTAGATGATCAGAAAATCTTTCACACATGTCAGGCTGGAGCAGCATGTCAAAGCATGAACAGCGATAATGAGAAAACAAGAAGCAGGCAGGGAAAGCATAGGGCAAAAGACATTCTAAGCAGGTGTAGCTACACAAAAGCAATATCACGATGTGAGTTTGCACAGGAAAGAAGCAACCAGAGCAAAAAGGATCAGATCAGGCCTTAGGCTTTGTTTTTCTCTTGAAGGCCCGCCTTAATCCTTCATACATATGAGGCTCAGTTAAAATAAACCAAATTCAACTGCTCTCTCTTTTGAAATGCCATTGCATCACCGGTAACCTACATAAAGTCAAGCTTTCCACTCGACACTATGTCAAGAACAGAAGTAATTCTAGGGGCACTGGAGAAAAAGACACCTCAGCCTTGGGACACTATTGTTGTTAGTTCCTCATACCCCACTTAATCATGTATTCCTTAAAAGTAGTCTTGGATCTAATGCATACCAGTGACACTGAACAATTTGTTTTATTGATAAAAACGTACCTTATTTTTACTAAAAATGTTCTTCTTCTTGAAAGAGAATAAAACAATATCCCTAAAATCAGCTGGATGTTTCACATGCGTATCTTCTGCACGATACTGGAGAACCCGAGAAGTCTTGTTGATTAGCCAGTAGGGACTGAAAATGGAGAGCTCCATCTGGCTGCCAATTCGCTTGACATGTATTGACAGGTCAACTGTCAACGTTTCTTCGGAGTCAGAAGAAAAACACACAAGGAAGAATTCGGGAAGTGTACTGCATATACGGAAATGTCCATTCCAGTTTTTGCCCTGATATTTCACCAGAACTAATTCCATTATTTCTCCACTGATTCGCGAATGTAGAACATTGGCTGTACTGCCTTCGGTCAGCTCATGAGTTTCTGCTGTTCCCTAAAAACAAACAAAAACTAAATTTGCTTACCAATTTAAAAAAAATCTCTGAAATAACTTCCCCATCTTATACAAATACTAAATTACCTACCAGATTCACATTAACTGAGAAGTCTTCAAGGTACCATCTTTACATATTATGAATATCCAACAATTACTAAGGACTAAAAAGAAAACACTAACATAGCCAAAGGCAGAAGTTGTCATTCAGCTATCATCGGCCAATGGCTGTTAGTTTTGAGAAAAACTCAGACCCATGTCAAGAATCTAAGGCTGGATTCAAGAACACTGGCTATTTCCATTAAGAGATATGTCCTTACACGAGCCATATAACAGCCTGTGCTTCAGCTTCATCCTTTATTCATATTCTACACTTAATGGTTCTCATTCAAATAAAACAAGGAAAGTGATGTCAAACTATTCTGACAAGCTATCTAAGGTAGAACTACTTTAAAAATGAGTAATGGCAATATAATAAACTAGGCTTCCTTACCAACAGCTTCTCTTGTATAAATATTACTTGAAAATGAAAGTGAAGTAGCTCAGTTGTGTCCAACTCTTTGCAACCCCATGGACTATAGCCTGCCAGGCTCCTCTGCCCGTGGGATTTTTTTTCAGGCAAGAATACTGGAGTGGGTTGCCATTCCCTTCTCCAAGGGATCTTCCTGACCCAGGGATCAAACCTGGGTCTGCTGTGCTGCAGGCAGACTCTTTACTGTCTGAGCAAGAGCTTACTAAATAAATACTACCTAGGTCATCTAATTAATTTTAGTCTCCACAAGTCAAGGGTGGCTTCCTGTCACATAAAGAAAATTAATTTAGGTTCCAAACACTTTTCAGATTTTTGTATTTTGAAATGTTGTGGCATGAACAAATTTAAAAGCATATACTATGGAGAAGGAAATGGCAACCCACTCCAGTATTCTTGCCTGGAGAATCCCATAGACAGAGGAGCCTGGCAGGCTACAGTCCATGGGGTGGCAAGAGTCGGACACGACTTAGTGCACTGTCTCACCCCAGAGATCCTGCCACAAATACCACAAAAACCAAACATCCCCCAGTGACCTTGGCCCCACTGTTCCAATCACTCCCAGGTGGGAATTCAGGCACATGTCCACAGAGGTCACAGACAACATACATACGGTTCTGTTATGTCCCATATATTACCCTTTCATGTCCCAAGGAAGACATTTTCTCTTAGAGATTTTCATTTAGTGTATCTTTAAAAAATCTTGTGTTAAACTTGCCTCCATCTTTTTCTTGGGTAAGGAAAACCCAGAAATGGCCCTTTTGTGTCTGTGATGTTGCCATTCACAGCTTTCTTGATAGGCCTAGTACAATCTTGAGAACAGGGTTGCTGTATGCTGAATGTCAGACGGTAGCTCTTAGCTTTGCCTATCTTAGGTAGTTATGCTGTGCATTTTTTTATTGGTGTACCATGTTTGATTTGTCCCTAATATCTTTGAAGTTTTTCTGAGAAATGAATAATGCAACATGAACTTATTAAAATACATTTTAAGCCTTTTAAAAAAATAAAATAAAATAAAAGCATATACTATACTCCATTACTAGAAAATGTTCCCTAATACTTCTTAGGACAGACAGTAATTATTTTTTGGTTCATCTTGAACTAAATAATCATCACTTTAAAATAAATCTGAACTAAATAATCATCACTTTAAAAAACTTTAAGATTAACTTCATAATAAATTAAGATGAAGTATTTTCTCACTGGTGCTTTCCTGTACTTTAGCTAAGAACTGCACTTAGATAATAAAGAGATAAATACAAGTATTAATTTATAGCAGATGCAGCAGAGTTCAGTGGTGAAGAACAAGCAATCACATTGCTTCGGTTCAAATCTCAGTTCTACCATTTATTAGATGCGGGATTCTGAGCCTGGCACTTAACCCCGCTGTGACTCAGTTTCCTTATGTGTAAAATGGGTCAAATAATAGCAACTTCTTCGGGAAGTTATTGTTTGGACTAAATAATGCATGTAAAACACATGAACTAGTGGCTGGCACAAAGTAGATGCCATGCCAATTTTTGCTATTATTATTACTATTAATGCATTACAAGTATGTGATGTAATCACATAAATACATAATCACATAAATCACATAAATACTCAACAAAAATACCATTAAAAAAAAAAAAGAATTCACTCCATGCAATAATAAAAGTCAAACAAAATGCAAAACAGGGGGCATATATGTATACTTGTGGCTGATGCATGTTGATGTATGGCAGAAACCAATACAATATTGTAAAGCAAATAGAATTTTTAAAAAATGCAAAAGACATACCTCAAGTAAGTATCTTAGAGAATATGGGAGAAAATTTCGCAAGGTGACAGTAGGGTAAAGGTGAATGATGTAAGCGGGATCCCAGTCTTCCCCCTGTGCACTTATATAGCTCAATTCATCAGGCACAGCAACTGTGTTGACTATGAGAGGTAAGAAGTTCATTTCTGTTGATGGACACTGCAGCATGCATCTGACTTCTTTGCTCCGATGAAGCTCTTCCTTCCAGGAAATATAAGTGGTGGATTCTTTGTACTGATTCTCTAAGATACCAGCTGGCTGAATGAACAACTGACATCTAAAGGAAAAAACAGAGAGGGAAAAAATTTTTTATTGAGAACTTAAGAAAAAGAATTCAACTAACTCTTCTTGATGACTCTACAAGACAAATACTCTTATCCCTATTTCTATAGATAAGAAAAACAAAGCTAAGAAAAGTTAAGAAACTTGCCCAAAGTCACACAGCTGACTCATGGAGGCACCTTCTGAGAAAAACTACGCTGTAAAAAATGACAACTAAAAAAAAAGTTAATATCAAATACAAAGACAATCTAATAAGTCTTATAAAATTCTGAAACATCAAATATACAAATGAAAAAGCTTCATTTGGCAAATTCAATAATAAATATATTTCTCCATATGTCTTAAAATTGGATTTTATAGATCTTTAGATAGTAAGAATTATTGTTATTGTAGAATACAGATGTTTTATTTTTTTCCCAGAATATAGTTGCTAATTCACAGAATTAAAAATATACATAATGAATCTTTCATAGTTTAATATATTCAAGGAAGTATCTACCTATATGAATCTAAAGGAACATGGTACTCCTCTTCAGGTCTGGCTATTCCAATGCGCTCCAACAGCTTCACATTCTTAACATATTTATAGATGATGAAAGCAATAGAAAAATGGTTTTTAATCTGTTGGACAAAAAACATACAAGTTGTTTAAAAAGATGTAGACATTCAAAAAGAAAACTGTGAGCCGCACACAATTACATTTAGATCTAAAAAACTACAAGCCCAAAATTGGAAGATATTTTTATGGTAATTGAAAATTTTTATTTATTTAAGTGCTATATATCTGAAACTTGCTGTTAAATGGAAGCTAAGAATTATTACGATATTCACATGTTCACATATTACATGCTGAATTTTAGTATACATTATAATCTTTCAAATATGTATTAATCTTTGAAGACTTCAGCCATAATATTTTCTTCATTATAACCTTTTCTCAAAGTACTATATGACTAAACACAAAAGGATAGCAAAGGAAAAATGAGGTAAATAAACATTGTATAGTTCTTCCTTAACTTCAATGTAATATGCTGCTGCTGCTAAGTCGCTTCAGTCATGTCTGACTCTGTGCAACCCCATAGATGGCAGCCCACCAGGCTCCCCCGTCCCTGGGATTCTCCAGGCAAGAACACTGGAGTGGGTTGTCATTTCCTTCTCCAATGCATGAAAGTGAGAAGTGAAAGTGAAGTCGCTCAGTCGTGTCCGACTTAGCGACCCCATGGACTGCAGCCTACTAGGCTCCTCCATCCATGGGATTTTTCAGGCAAGAGTATTGGAGTGGGGTGCCATTGCCTTCTCCATAATGTAATATAGGTAGGACCTAATAGCAAACTGAGAGACAACAAGGACCAGAACTTGAAATCCTTTCATTTTCACCTAATTTTCTAGGTAAGAAGAAATGTTCTTTTGCTGATCATATGCTGAAATCTGTTATAACACACAGAAAAAGAAAAATTAATAGTCTTAAAAGTGAAAAAAATATTTATACAGGTTAACATGCTAAATTATTTTTTTGGGGGAGATCATTCCAATATTCCTTCACACATACTTGAAAAATGCAATACACAGAGAACGGAATGTAATCTTATTTGACCACCAGCTATTACTACCATACTCCTCAGTTTTGAATCTTCCAAGGAATAGATAAAACGTTTCATTAATTTTAAACCCAGGAGACAACAATAATCGACTTTAAACTAACAAGAGCATTTTATGAGATATTTAAAATGAAGAATGTTACAAAAGTAAGTTGGACAGGAAACAGCAGCCAATTTAAACTATTATTTATTTCTGAAAATCAGTAATGATCTATAATAAAATGAAGTTTTATTATATTCCCATGGTCAGCCAAGTGGTTTAGTATTTCTTGATATACTAAAAGGAATACAATTCACTTAATGCATTACCTGGAGAGGAGAACGAACAGTAATTACTTTATTCCCTTCAGTTGCGTCAATTTGTACCACGAGTGAGTCAAAATGACTGGTATTAGGATTCCATACGTTATACAGCCGCCGTCCAGGTCTGGCAATTGGGACTTTGGTTACTTCTGTATATCCATGAGGTGCTAAGGCAGAGCATTCCAAGTACTAATTTACGCAAACTTTTATAAGACAGAATCAACAGCAGCACCTCAAAATAACAACAAGCGTATCCTTCCTCATGACTAGAAATGATGACTACACAAAATTCTTGTCTAAGACACAGGAGCTAACAAAGAAAGGAAACTATTTATTGTTATAACATTTTCTGACCCAAAACGATTTCTCTTGAGGTGGAGGTTTTGTATGTATTAAAACAAACAAGACCCAGTTCATTCCTTACTTTCCCAACTCTATAAAACAATAAAAATCATCTTGTTTTCTGAAATGGTGATAATTACTGTCAACATTCTGAGACATCTGAATGTAGTTACTTTCACTCCTCAGTGAACTCCCGTCCTTTCTGAAGCATATGGCATACTGCACTATTTAAGCGTATAGAGATAATTTAGCTCTTTAAGGTAATTTTTAAATTAATCAAGTTTAATTTTCTCAAGTTTAGAGAAAGAAAACAAAAGTTTGTCAACTGTTTCAAGCTTTTCGAAATCTGCAGCAAAATATTTTTCCATATTTTACCAAAAATAAGCTGATATCAGTACTTCTAAAAATTCCCTTAAAAATAAAATAATACAGCATACCAAAGGTCAAAGAGAAGAGGGAGCTCTCTTGACGGCTGAGTATAGACAGTTTCCCTTGACGTGAAGGTTCCATAGTGGCGTATTCCAATTCCAGAATCTGACCAGCATCAACATCACACACATCACTTTTCTCAGGGCAGCCCATCACTCTGAGATTATGATTGGGCTGCACCTTAATGGGAACACCTACAGAATTCGTTACTGTAAAAGGAGCCCTGTCTTTTAAAGAGTAGTCAAAAGTAGAAGCAGTGCCCTCTGAAAAACCCTGAAAAGGAACACAACATCACAGTTAAATATTTGCAAACTACAAGTTTTTTTAAAAAACTAAATTATGACTACATGTTTTTTAGAAACTAATGCGGATGACACACAAAAATAACACGCATGTTTCAATTTAAATTCCATTTGACATACTGCAACCAACAATTAAACATACTTTTGCTAAATTGTTGAAAACATTAAGACAGCTTTTGGATATTGTTATATTCATTGTATCTCCTGAAGAAATATCAATTTCTGTCTGTGGCTCAGGAACTGCAATAAAATCATCTCCTGGCATCAAAGTTTTATCTTGAACTGGATTCTTCTTTACCTATGAGGGTAAATACATAACAAATTTATCAGCCAATGAATAATAAAATTAAAATACTCTTGACAGAGTTAAATTCTTCTAACTTTGTCACTTAATATCAAGGCTCCTCAAAATTCTCAAACATATTCAGTGCTTCACCTTGACTTAGCACAGATCAACATTCTTTCTTTCAGTGTGTAATCCACACGTAGGGAAATGTTTACAACTGCGCCATGGAAGCACTCCAAGGAAGTTATGATAGTTGTCTCCAGTCTATTCTCTACAGAAAGCTATTTACCTAGAGTCATCTGACTAATTGCTCATTTTATGCTACTGAACACTCTAAGAGGACACTGAAATCTAAACTTATCGGCACTGGAAGTAACACCTGGAATTTTTTCTACTTTTTACCAGTAATACCTATAAATAAGTAATACAATAAGCTTCCAATCAGTCATCAGACTCCATCATAGCTTTTATTCTAAAGGCATTACAAATATCTTATCAAACTTTGTTAGCCCACCTATACCAAAGAAGGCTAGGTCAGAAATATTATTTCTACTTTACTGAGAGGAAATCGGGGACATAGGTTAAGTGACTGCTCATCTTTAAAATAAGAAATTGCTGAACCAATTTCAATGCCTCACACTTGAGTCAGGCTGCCCCAGAGAGATGTGATGGGATCATTTGTGAAGGGTATAAAAGTATGTTCCTGTTAATCTAGAAAGACGAACTTCAGTATCTAGGACTCTGAAGGGTTTTCAAGAAGTACCATAAAGAGGTAACATAAAGAATTCATGAGCCAGAAGAGCAGTTCTTGAGTCTTTCAGTGTCTTAAAATGATTGAATCCTAAAGAGATTCATTTATGTGGGTTATTATCTATCGGTATGTACTCTATGAGAAACTAAAGCTGTTGTTGCTACTCAGTCACTCAGTCATGTCTGACTCTTTGTGACCCCATGGGCTGTAGTACACCAGTCTTCCCTGCCCTTCACTATCTCCTGGAGTTTGCTCACACTCATGTCAATTGATTCTAAAAAAACTAAAAGCTGAGAAATTTTTAAATATTCATTTAAAACTAACAATTACATGTTAATAATATTTTAATGAAAAATAACTGTTAAAAATACATAGTGAGAAGGGCATTTACAAATCTCTTTAGTGCAAACCTTAGGAGAAGACAGGTGGATAGTCAAAATGGATAATCAACAAGGACCTACTGTACCTACCACATGGAACTGTACTCAATGTTATGTGGCAGCTTGGATGGGAGGGGAGTTTGAGGGAGAATGAATACATGCATGCGTATGGCTGAGTCCCTTTGCTATTCACCTGAAATTATCACAACATTGTTAATTGGCTATACCCCAATACAAAATAAAAAGTTAAAAAAAAATAGAAGACAGGTGGTCTCTCATTTCTAATTCTGTATACAATCTGTTGCAAAATTACATGTTCTTTGGGAAATTCCACTGTTTGCTTATGAGAGAATGAGAATGAAAATGATATACAATGACTGGATGTTATTATGAAAAGAATTTTGATCCCAGTATCCTCTAAAAGGGTCTCAAGGATCCTGGACTACATCTTAAGAATCTCTGAACTTTTTAAAAGAATATATATAAATTAATGTGCACAATGATATTTTATGATTTCCTTACAGCAAGGCTTAAATTCCACGGTCTTTTCTCCTCCACTCTCTCAATCAGTGGCTCCCAAACAGCATGGGTCTCATTGTAATAATGAACCTGGAAAGGCACAGAATTATAATGAGAATCTTTAAACTTTACATATTTCCATAATCAGTATAAAAATACTAAGTAATGTAATATGTCAATAACCATTTTAAAAACATACCTCAAGACACAAAGAATATACATAAAAAAGGGTGCATTTTATTCTACTGTCTTGGCTTCACAAACAAATTATTTAGCAAAAGAACCCTTTAAAAATGATGGCCAAATAAACAGTATTATACATCAACAAATTAAATATTAGACTGTATTATCTATTCATATGTATACTTGCTATGATCATGCACACACAAAAAGCTCTCTTCTTAATTCATCAGTTGTACTTTTAAGAAGTTGCCTCTGCAGGAAGGTAATAATTAATGTGGTCATACCTCTAATGTCATGTCAGCAGAAGCAGCCATTAGGGAAGTCCAATTTTTAATATTTCCTGAAAACTTAGACTCTGCCAATAATAAAGGTACAGTTCGATGCCCAAGGCCACATTCTAAGGTAACTTGAACTGACTCGACAACAACAGCACAATTTTCCTCTATCGACTGATTTTCAACGTCTCTGAAACTTTCTGTTAATTCTGTGCCCATGTCAACACCAAGAAACCAAGAGTTGCAATCACTAATAGATTTGATGCCCCAGAGATTTTCCATTTCCTTAGATGTATCTTTGGATTCATCTTCTTTTGTCTTTGGGGACATAGCAGCCATTATTGTCATCACGGTATTAAGAATTATGGGTGAAATCTTTAAAAAAAAAAAAAGCAGAAAAAAATTCAGAGTAAATTCTTTCCCAGATGAGAAGAATGAATACATAATACAAAAAAAAATTTAAGTAACTAATTAAAATTTGAATATATCAACTGTATAACTAAGGAATACAAAAGAGAGCACACACAAAATCACACGTCCAGTTAACTGACCTCAAACCAGTGATTTCTGCTCAACTTGTTCTAGAATTAAGTAACTAACATGCATGTCAACTGTCAAAACCTAAAGTTAAATCAATTAATTCAGAGGCAAATAGTATTATGTGAAGAGAAAAATGCAGAAGGGTAACTGAATTTTTCAACCAGCTGCATTAACTAAACCAACTGCGTGATCCTCACCAAGATATACACACATGGTTTTCACTGGTCTCACTGAAACAGGAAACCTGAGACTCACCATGGAACCCCTTTCACAAGAAGACATGAAGAGTCCACCTCCTACCATCTTTGGACAGTTTCTTTGCTCACCTCTTCATTCGAATCACTGTGCCTTAGTTCTTACGTCTTCCATGATGATGTCTTCCATGCCTGGTGAACACCATCTCAGCCCACCCTCCACATGATTTTTCTAAAACCCAAATCTGAACATGTCATTCCTATGCTTAATAAAATCTTCAACAACTTCCCCTCGCTTTCAGGATAAGATTAGATCTCTCTTTAAGGACACAAACCTCTTTGTGACCTGACGCCTCATCAATTAGTTACCCATGACTTTCCAAAGTTTGAGCAATAAGTTAAGTGGATCGTTTCAATGTTCACTTCTTACAATCCTTACTTATTTAATATGCTAAAGAAATATGATTACATCACCAAAAGAAGGATCCAGTATGTAGTGCTTCCCAAACTTATCTGTCAACCAAATCCTTTTTTGCCTTGCCTTGTTAATGTAACCTATAACTAGTCCTCTTAGTCCCAACTCCACTATACCATTCTCCCCAGACATATGGGATCATCCCTTCAAGACCTTAAAGGATTTTTCAAACCTGGACCTATATATATATATATATATATATATATATAAGTAAAGTGATATACATGGAAAAACAGTCCCTCAGCATCTTAACCCAGTGTCTCAGACAAAGTGCATACAAATTCAAGTTTTCTCCCCATTTAGTAGTGTAGTCTCAACAAAATACCACCCAAGACCAACTACACTGAGAGAAAACTGAATTATTATTTACATGGTAATTCAAATGACATTATTTTGAACCTTGGTTTATTCACTATTCACTATTTACCTAAATAATAAAGCTACTATCAGAATTGCTATTAACCACCTCAATTTTGTGTCCCTTGAACAGAGAGAGAAACAGATTTTATAAAGTATTCTGTACTTTTCATTTGTAATTGACCAAGAGGTCATACTTAGAGAATGTGAAAGGCATTGGAGAACAGATTGCTTTTTCAATACTTCAAATGTAAGAGATAAAAAAATTCTAATACTTTATTTCTAGCATACATGTCATTAAAATATTTTATAAGACATATAAAACAATTACATAAATATTAAATTCAACCAAAGAGCACCCCAAATAAAAGCCTAAAAATAACACTGTAAATAAAATAACAGCAACTTCATTTTTCCATCTTTTCCTTCTCTTTCCCCTTCATCTCTGTTCTTCCCACCTAAACCCAATCTCCAACACACAAGCAAATATACTAGATAAAAATTATCCTGACCATCTGTATACATTTAAAAGTATAGCTCACCCTGAACAACATGAATCTGAACCATGAGGGTCCACTTAAATATGCCAATTTTCAATAGCAAATACTATGGACTACACTATTTGCATCTACAGATTTAGAACCTCAGACATGGAAAATCTGAGGAACTGCATGTACCGAGGCCTGACTATAAAGTTCAGTTCAGTTCAGTCGCTCAGTCATATCTGACTGTTTGCGATCCCGTGGACCGCAGCACGCCAGGCCTCACTGTCTATCACCAGCTCTGGGAGTTTACTCAAATTTATGTCCATCGAGTCAGTGATGCCATCCAACCATCTCATCCTCTGTCGTCCCCTTCTCCTCCCACCTTCAATCTTTCCCAATATCAGGGTCTTTGACTATAAAGTTAAGCACTCCTAATCCCCACATTGCTCAAGGGTCAACTGCAGTCTTTCAAAGAAAACAGAAACAAACATTTGCATTAAAGAAAAACGGATTAGGGGTATTTACTGATTACTAAATATGTGACTAGCATAATGCTCTAAACATGAGACAAATCAAAAGATAAGAAAAATTGATTTTCACCCAAATAATATGATAGGCACTAACCTTAATTATAAATTCTTCAACTTTAATATCTATATTTTCTTTTCCTGATGTCTGTGTATATTTTTTCATAAATAGAGAACAGGGCTGTAAGACCTACAAACAGATAAGTGAAATTTACTTAAGGACATGTCTTACTTAATTTGAGATCTTTAACTATCACCTATTACTAAAAGGAAAAGCAAATTAAATTATCTGAAAACCTCTCATGAGGGCTCTTCCAAACTATGGCAAGTCTACGATCACAGTAAAGGACTTTCAGCAGTTGTGACGAATTCCTTTATGCCAAATTCTTAGGTAGTAATGCACATTTACTAGCAGAAGTCTAAAATATCTTTTAAATGAAACTCATTCAGTTGTGTCTAACTCTCTGCAACCCCATGGACTGTAGCCACCAGGCTCCTCTGTCTATGGCATTCTCCAGGCTAGAATACTGGAGTGGACAGCTGTTCCCTTCTCCAGGGGATCTTCCCAACCCAGGAATCGAACCCAGATGTCCTGCATTGCAGGCAGATTCTTTACCGTATGAGCCACCAGGGAAGCCCAAAATATCTTTTAAATGATGTCCTGTGTAAAATATACTTTAAAGATATTTATAAAAATGAGCTAAGCAAGGTCTTACATTTGCAAAGAGGTAGATGAAAAAGGTATTTCATTATAATTTTTATGATCACAAAATTACTAGAAATTGTTATTCTAAATAAATAGTTCTGTTAACATTTTTATTAAAAAAAGACTATTTGGTAAGGTAGGTAAATGAACAGTTTCCCAATGATTAACAACAGGTCAGTCTTGAATTTCCTGTAAGTCCTTATTAGAACAGATTGCAAATCTTCAAATTCAATGATTTATTAAAACTATGAGGCCTATATTGTTAAATATCATTAAAGAAACAAATAAAATGCATCTGAACTGAATGAGGGAATTAATACTAAACAGCTTTCATTTTTAAAAAATTAGGATGAGCTTTAAATAGAAATGATTAATATAAACTTTCTGTGACATGTCAAGACGATCCCACTTAAGAATGTTTCATGATAACGTACAGATTAAGCTCAGCACTGTATTTCTTTACACAAGTCACTTTATCCATCCATTTTTTTGTAAACTTAAAATAACACTGCAAATAAGTCAAATTATATAATGATGCTCTTTAACATAAAATAATCAATTTAATATTAAAAACCAAATGGTGTGATAGTTAATTCATTTAACCAAAATCACATTTTTTGACAGTAATGTGAAAGCACCATTGAAGTTAATTTGTAATAAAGAAAAACAATCTCTTTTGGGCATGTGACTCCACTGAATGTTTGGTTCATTCATCCACTCAGTCATTCATTGGATATATAGTGGTGAAAAAAAGCAACAGTTGAAACGGAATATTGATTTGTATGTACTAAAATTCAAATACTGTTCAGCAAAAGATGGTATAATGAAAATAAGTCTGGAAATAGTCTATAGTTCTGTCACTACAAACATGGGTAAATCATTTAACATCTTTGGAATTCAACATCATTATCTGTATCATCTCAAGGTGGAGTAAATATAGAGCCCTCATATTTTAGGATTCTATGAATCAACCATTTCTGCCATCCTTCAATTCAAGCTGAGGATATAAAGTCATTCTTACTGTGGTAATATTTTTTCCTCTCTTTTCTCTGAGAAAAGGGCAAGCAAGCACTTTAAGATCTCCCAGAGAAGCTGTCATTATCTGTTCAAGTTTGGATGTTGATAGAAAGAAGTCACACTGGAATGAAGCTGTTAGAGCAGGAGCATCAGCCTTTGTCAGGTTGGCAACAAAAACCACTTCTGGATCCGTGATCTTGGCGTTTAAAATCATATTTGGTCTGAGAGAGTCATCTGAAGAAACATAAATGGGAACCATAAAAGTTCTAGTGAAGTAAATCTTGTCACTTGTGTATATGTTATCTGTAAGTTTCTACACTGCTTCTAATATCCTGCTGTTAGGGATATGGTGAAAGTAACAATATAAATAACTGATTGGTTAGGACTAACCATAAATAATTATTAACTAATGCTGATTATGTGGGATAATGCAATCTTGATACCTGTTTTAAGACTTTGACCTAACAGAAATAGTCTTGAAGTTCTTTTTGTCAGAATTAATGCATATATGCAATGCATGTATATACATCGGAGTGTGTACTATGTATGCTGCAAGAGCAGGGAAGGGAAAACAGGTGAGGGGAACATCAGGAAGAAGACAAGAGACCTGCTAAAAGCACACAGACCACTTTACTTGCTTACTTTGATTTTACCCTAACGTATATAGTCAGTGTCATACAATCTATAGTATAAATACATTACATGTATATATGAATACAGAGATATCATATGCCTACTGTTTAAGAAAGGTAAATGGAAAAATAAAATTCTGACCTTGCCAGTGAACAGCAGTTTTCCAATACTGCTCAATTGCACATTAGAGAGAAATATGCATGACCTTAGACAATTACAATTTAACAGAGAAAAGAAATGTTAATGGCAGAGCTGGAACCAGAGCACAGGCTTCTTGGCCCCTGATCCAATACACATTTCTATTCCTGTTGTTTAGTCGCTAAGTTGTGTTTGACTCTCTTTGACAGAGTAGCCCACCAGGCTTCTCTGTCCATACAATTTCCCAGGCAAAATACCGGAGTGGGTTACCATTTCCTTCTCTGGGGGTCTACCTCTCTCTCAAAAATTGACACTTACTAAGGTTTTTCTTCTGAATATATTTAAATTTGAAAGAGTAATTTTACATTCTTAAATGCTCCATTTCTCTTTTTTCCTGTTTGCAATTCTGGTATAATATAAGACAAGTTATCATCTGTGACAAATAAATTCTGCTAACCTTTCTCCATCTTGATTTTTGCTAAGGCAGTTTGTTTCAGTGGAATCTGTGATTCTTTAGTCATATTTTCTGGACTCTGAGGTACAGCCTTGATAAAGAAATCGGCCACAGTCATCAGAAATTCCACACTGGCACATACATACAGCTTGTCAAGAACAGCATCAATATGACTTTCATTTTTTCCTTGTTGGTAACTTATGTCAATCATAGAACTGTTGTTCTCTTGACCATTCTTCTTATCAATCATTCTGAAAAAAATTTATGTACATTCAATATTTTATTCCTGCTAAAACACTTAAAAAGATGAAAAATTTTCTAAGTGTCTTGTAATAGCTTTTCTTTCACCTTTCAGTTTCCAACCTGTATAGAAAACAGATCAGTGTTAACTGCAATCTAATTAGCTAATCAGCAACCAAGACAGGGTATCCTAACCTCCACAGCCAAGGTTCATGGTAATAAGTAATCATAAGAGCATTTTATAATTATAACGCAATACTAGAAAAACAAATCAATGACCACTGAAAGGAAGTTTGGCAAAACACATTATTGTAGCCCCACAAAATTTAAAAGACAACCTCTTTATTTTATAAAATAAAACCTTCTTGAAGGAATTTATCTCCAAAGATCATTCGATACAACTGACTCCCAAGTTAGTCCATGTAATTCAAATCTGGCAGTGTTCATCAAGGGTCTGCAATGACAGTTTCCACACAGCCTCAAGCATGCTGCAAAAAGCAGGCTATGAAACAGAAGCATGGTCTTTATCACCCTCGCCTAGACTGCTAGGCTAGGCACCCTTGCCAAGACACAAAGTTTGCAAACTAGAAAAGCTGAATGCATGAAAGCACTCTTCCCTCATTTATTCATCTCTTAGAAAGACAAAGGGCTCAAGCAGCAGAACAGTTTTTCTCCAAAAATAATCAAGAACAAAAATATTATGTATCTCATTATTTGTGAAAGGAATAAAAATATTATTAGGCCACTAAAGTTGCGTGTCTCTCACTTTCCAAAAGGGTGATATGAATTACTCTTTCAAAAATGAGTTGATAAATGTGAAAATTAGGGATTCCATTTCTGCTAAAACTTTTTTTAATCCTGTAGAGTCTTTTCTTTAAATTTAAGTATAGTTGATCTACTAAAACTTTTAAAGAAATTTTACAGAACTGTTTTAAAATATATATACAAAATAAATAAGACAAAAGATCCATAAATTGAAGGCTTTTTTGAAAAAAGATTCTGCCTACTGAAAACAATTTACAAAAATGTACCACTAATGAACCACACACATGAATTTCACTATTAAAATTCTTACATTTTCTTAGTTCCCACTTTTAAGACAATATTATTAAACTTCCCTTTAATTCAAACATAAAAGCAACTGAACCTGAAATTAGCACTATTTCTTGAAGCACTTCAAACTGAAATATGACCAAAGACCTACGTTGATAATTCCAAGGAACAGAATCCCAAAAATGATAATCAAAAGATCCCTTCTGACAATCTGAAGCCAAGCAATCAATGCCTGGTAACAATGCCAAGCGCATCAACCTTTTATATGTGCAGCAAATTGAGAAATGACAAACCTTGATGTTGCTCTCTCAATTCCTTCTCTGAGATCATCAAGAGTGCAGGTCTTAAGTTTAATACTGACATTCATTGAGCCATCCTTAAACATCTTCCCTGAAGAGGCCATAAGATGTAGCCTGAGTTCACCGAGCCGGAAACTATCATTATGAAATGCAAGTTTGGATTCCTGGGGTACATTTTTCAAGCAAAAGAATCAATTATCTTCAGGTGTATGTAATTAGTTTTAAACATATTTCTTAACTCAGAGATTAAAAGCAAATTTTTAAAGTATGGGTATTAAAACTGGAACAAAGAAAAATATGCATGTTTGTGACTGTACATGCACATGCAAATACATACCTAAGTGTGTGTGCTCATATTCAACAAGGGTTAATACATAAAATTTTCTGATTTACAGTTCAATGCAAAAAGAAAATCGGGAAACTGTCAATCAATCACTCTAACTTATAAATATTTAATGGGCTCTTCTGTAAATCACTCTGTGATAGGAACTAAAGGCTTTACGAGAAAGGATAAAGCATGGTACACGATCTTAGTAAGCTTATACTCTAATTGAAAAAAATAAAATGGAAATTTATTACAAAGAACATCACAAGGAGATGCTATAATTTGTAAATAAATAAAAAATGATACATTGTCACTTATCTACTCATACTTACATCTTCCTATATTCCACAAACAATATTAAGAGATTAGGTAAAGAATAAAAACAGCAAAAGCTCATAGGGTCAAAGAGATAATTGTGGGCTGGGAAAAATTCATGAAGAATGTGAGAACTAACTGAACTTCAGAGAGTGATTGGAATCAAGCTACGAGGGGTAGAAGGCATTCCAGATGGAGAAAGAACATGAGCAAACAATTCAAGATGCTCTGGGGGCACAAGGTACAGGCTGGCATCTTAGGCTTGAATATTTCAATAAAAGAAAAGTAGGGAAAAGAGTCTAGAAAGAAATGTGGAGGCCTAACTGTGGTCTCAAACCCTCAAGATTTAAACTTTAAGGAAAAACAACCTCAATATGTATTCCACACCATAACACATAGCTCAAATTTCTATAGGTATGATGAGACACTAAAAGAACAAAACCTAACCAACCAAGCAAAAAAATAAATAAATAAATAAACCACAGAGAGAGAAAATCTTTGGGGAAGTAGGATTTTCAGTTTAGCAGTAATTGCTCACTACAGACCAGTGAGTGTATTGATATAAAGGTGCTGCTGATGGGCAATTCTTGGCACCGTGGTTGTAACTGTCTATCTTCTCTTACTCAAAAGAGTACAATGCATGTAAATGGGTCAGAACGAAATTATTATTGGAAACTTGCAATGTCTTTAATTTACAAAAATACAGATAATTCACAAACTTGTGATTTGTAACTTTTAATAGAAATAACCAATGACACATCTACTAATCACAATATAATAGGGTTTCCGGTATGGTTACTGATGTAGACGATTTGGAGGCACTGAGTACATCAATGCTATATATTGTCACCCTGCTTATTTATACGCAGAGTATACCATGAGAAACGCTGGCCTGGAGGAAGCACAAGCTGGAATCAAGATTGCCTGGAGAAATATCAATAACCTCAGATATGCAGAAGACACCACCCTTATGGCAGAAAGTGAAGAACTAAAGAGCCTCTTGATGAAAGTGAAAGAGGAGAGTGGAAAAGTTGGCTTAAAGCTCAACATTCAGAAAGCAAAGATCATGGCATCTGGTCCCATCATTTCATGGCAAACAATGGGGAAACAGTGGAAACAGTGGCTGGATTTATTTTTGGGGGCTCCAAAATCACTGCAGATGGTGATCGCAGCCATGAAATTAAAAGACGCTTACTCCTTGGAAGGAAAGTTATGACCAACCTAGACAGCATGTTAAAAAGCAGAGACATTACTTTGTCAACAAAGGTCTGTATAGTCAAGGCAATGGTTTTTCCAGTGGTCATGTATGGATGTGAGAGTTGGACTATAAAGAAAGCTACGTGCAGAATTGATGCTTTTGAACTGTGGTGTTGGAGAAGACTCTTGAGAGTCCCTTGGGCTGCAAGAAGATCCAACCAGTCCATCCTAAAGGAAATCAGTCCTGGGTGTTCATTGGAAGGACTGATGTTGAAGCTGAAACCAATACTTTTGGCCACCTGATGTGAAGAGATGACTCATTTGAAAAGACCCTGATGCTGGGAAAGATTGAGGGCAGGAGGAGAAGGGGATGACAGAGGATGAGATGGTTGGATGGCATCACCAACTCGATGGAGATGGGTTTGGGTGGACTCCGGGAGTTGGTGATGGACAGGGAGGCCTGGCGTGTTGCGGTTCATGGGGTCGCAAAGAGTCGGACAGGACTGAGTGACTGAACTGAACTGAACTGAATGTTCTTTTTTAATAAGTTAAAATTCACATAATGTAACACTGACTGTTTTCTAAGTAAAATGGGAATCTTAAAGTTTAAAAATAAAATAAAATTAAAAAATAAATAAAAAAATAAATAAAATGGGAATCTGTAAATGGCTACATGACATTGAGGAACCTGAACTTGTGCCAATGTGTAAGTTGAATGACAACAAACAAGGAAGCCACTGCAGTACTGTGTGAGCTAAGAAGCCTCAAATGATGCAGCAGTGAGAACTTCCAGGAAAGAACAGAAATTCACTGAAACTGACAGTACTTGGTGTCCAAATGAATAAAGAATGTCAACGAAGAAGGAAGTAAAAGAAAACAACAGGATTGTAAGGCTGGGCAGCCAGTAGAATAATAGTGCCTTAATCGAAATGAAGAATATATTTAACTGTTCATTTTGCATTACATCATTTTCTGACCTTTTATTAACATTAACGTTAAACATTAGAAATTAAGGCTGTCACCTCATACCAGTCAGAATGGCCATCATTAAAATGTCTACAAATAACAAACTGCTGGAGAGGGTACGGAGAAAAGGAAACCCTTCTGCACTGTTTGTGGGAATATAAACTGGCGCAACCACTATGGAAAATAGTGTGGAAGTTCCTTAGAAATTTAAAAATAGAGTTACCACATGATCTAGCGATCACATGCCCATATAGCCAGACAGAAATACATTTGAAAAGATACAAGCACCCCTATATTCATATAGCACTATTCACAATAGCCAAGATAAGGAAACAACCATTGAATGGATAAAGAAGACATGGTACATAAATACAATGGAGTATGATTCAGCCACAAAAAGGATGAAACAATGCCATCTGCAGCAACATGGATGGAACTAGAGGTTATCATACTAAGTGAAGTAAGTCAGAAAGACAAATACCGTATAATATCACTTATATGTGGAATCTTAAAATGTGACACAAATGAACGTATCTACAAAACAAAAACAGACTCACAGACATAGAGAGCAGACTTGTAGCTGCCAAGGATGGGGAGTATGGGAGGAGTAGATGCAAACTGTTATACATAGGATGGATAAACAACAAGGTCCTACTGTCTATCACAGGGAACCATATTCAATATCTTATAATACACCATAAAGGAAAAGAATGTAAAAAATGAATATATATATATGTATAACTGAATCACTATGCTATATAGCAGAAATGAATACAACACGGTAAAGGACATGGAACAACAGACTGGTTCCAAATAGGAAAAGGAGTACGTCAAAGCTGTATATTATCACCCTGCTTATTTAACTTATATGCAGAGTACATCATGAGAAACGCTGGACTGGAAGAAGCACAAGCTGGAATCAAGATTGCCAGGAGAAATATCAATCACCTCAGATATGCAGATGACACCACTCTTAGGGCAGAAAGTGAAGGGGAACTAAAGAGCCTCTTGATGAAAGTGAAAGTGGAGAGTGAAAAAGTTGGCTTAAAGCTCAACATTCAGAAAACGAAGATCATGGCATCCAGTCCCATCACTTCATGGGAAATAGATGGGGAAACAGTGGAAACAGTGTCAGACTTTATTTTTGGGGCTCCGAAATCACTGCAGATGGTGACTGCAGCCATGAAATTAAAAGACACTTACTCCTTGGAAGGAAAGTTATGTCCAACCTAGATAGCATATTGAAAAGCAGAGACATTACTTTGCCAACAAAGGTCCGTCTAGTCAAGGCTATGGTTTTTCCTGTGGTCATGTATAGATGTGAGAGTTGGACTGTGAAGAAGGCTGAATGCCGAAGAATTGATGCTTTTGAATTGTGGTGTTGGAAAAGACTCTTGAGAGTCCCTTGGACTGCAAGGAGATCCAACCAGTCCATTCTGAAGGAGATCAGCCCTGGGATTTCTTTGGAGGGAATGGTCCTGAAGCTGAAACTCCAATACTTTGGCCACCTCATGAGAAGAGTTGACTCATTGGAAAAGACTCTGATGCTGGGAGGGATTGGGGGCAGGAGGAGAAGGGGACGATAGAGAATGAGATGTCTGGATGGCATCACTGACTCGATGGACGTGAGTCTGAGTGAACTCTGGGAGTTGGTGATGGACAGGGAGGCCTGGCGTGCTGCGATTCATAGGGTCGCAAAGAATCGGACACGACTCAGCGACTGAACTGAACTGAACTGAATTGCACAAATGACAGATACTTGGCTCAAGGTCCAACGGTAATAATATATGAATACTGTATAACTCTTATAATATGAAACATAACAAAACATATACATGGACATAAACAATAGATATAATACTTACAATAAGTGCTTATTATGGGTATTATTATATGCATGAGTATTATGATGATACTAATCAACTGATATAATAAAAAACATTTATTAGAAGACACTATATAAAAAAGCTTCCTAAAAAAAATCAATGACATATTATGTGGTTCAAATCATAATGACACTAGACCTTGGTTCCTCAATTCACTCATCAGTATCCTTAACATATCATCTAATAAATAAAAAGTTTATTCAAGGAAAACATAATGCTTATATATCATAGATAATCATAAATTTTAAAATAACCCTCTAAGGTTCCAAAGCCACTAAATTATTTTCCTTAAATAGTTAAATATGCATGTATATATAGCTATGTAGTAAAACTGTACATATAGCTAATTATCCACATATAAAATATTTCTCCTAGAGCTAGGTCTAAATATTTTAGCACTGATATTACTTGGAAAAAAGTAAAAAGTTTTCCTAAGCCTAGAAAGATTAAAAACACTAACAAAGTGCAAACAGAGAGCAAGACCAATGCATACTCTGTAGGCCAAATAGAATTTAACAGAGATCAACCTTAAGAAGAAGAATCACATCAAAAAAATGACAATATTCTAAAATTGAATATCAAAAGCTAAGGACTTTCTCCTAGATATAGACATTAACTACATACCTGGCTGGTATCATTGTTATACAGTACAACAGAAAGAGATTCAAAGTGAAAGTCAAACTGGAGAGTGACACTCTGGTCCAAAGCAAGCTTGGGGTCTGTCACATCTTCTTGTTCTAATGGTTCAAACATAAATATGAAAATTAGTAAGCTTTTAAGTATGTATATGACTTTATACATATTTTGTATACATAAAGCTAGGATAATAATGCATGATTCTAAATTTATATGATACTTTCAAGAATTATTTAAATCATGATGAAACAATGAACAAAAATAGCAATATATTCCATAAATATTTAGTACTGGGCAAAATGTACACAGACTATCTATATTAAAAATAAAAAGACGGCCTGGCAAAGACTATTAAGACAACTTTTTTTAAAAAGCCCTACAAACGCAAGTCTACTTAATTGTAGTTTATAATTATTAAAGCATTTCACTTAACTGGTTACAGGCTATTCTCAAGAGATTATGAAATTGGAGGCAGAGAAAAGTAAAATACTTTGTCCAAGAGCAGACAGCTAGTCAGTAAAAGATCCTCTGCTAGTGTAGTTCATGTCTCACTATCTTTAATTACCTATGACATCCAATCCATTACCTTTGATAGATAAAAGCAGAGTTACCTTTGATAACTTAAAAGCAGAGTTGAAGAAACCTCAAATATAATGTGGCACAGGGAGTCTCTGGAATTCTGAGGTGAAAGAGACTTCAAGAAGTAATGCAGTCTTATCCCTCATCTTTGGACAGAAACTTTTTAGACAAATACATAATGCTTTCAATCCTGCTTACAAAGTGACTCTGCAGTCTCTTTTGGAGATGGATTCTATTATTTTGGTCATTTATAGGAAAGTCTATTCTTACATGTTACTGCAAGAGCAAGCACAGCATAGCTTTAACTACATTAAGGCTTCTCCAAGTTGGAAAACGCCAGGCTTTTTCCCTTTACCTTTCCCGAAAATAAGCTACATTCCCACGTAGTTTTTCCATCAGAACTTGTTTTGTTTTCCCAAGTGCCACATTAACTATACAGCTTGAACCAGGGACACAGACTGACCACAGGTGAATATAGTGAGATTGTTAACCACATAAAGCTTGCCTGCTGCAGTTTATTCGTCCATACAGTACACTGTTCCTGTCTGACTATAGCAACAGCCTACGTATCTATCACTTGTCCGCACGGCAGCATGAACTCAGCCTGGGGAGAGATGCAGGGAGGCCTCACTAAATTCATATAGTGCTCATAACTATCCTCAACCAAAAACCTTATTTTGCTCACTGCTCCAGGCATTTGTTTTATGACTTCAAAACACACCAGACCTAACTATAGGAGAAGCACTGCTGGCTTAGTATAGTTACTGGCAGCTTAACTGACTGCTGCCATAACTAACAGTCAATGACTTAAACGTGATAAAAGCACAACAGTCTGGGGTCATTTATTAAATGGACAAGGAACACTCCATCTCACTTTAGCCATGAAAATACTAACTTATTCACAGTCTAAAACAAAACATGATATTCACATAACAATTTTAAATGATGAAAAACAGTGAAATTATAAAACTATTCTATATACTTGGCCAAGAAAGCAGAAAGGAACCTTGTATGTTAGAAAGATTGTCTTTTAAAAATAGCTGAATTTAAAAGGTTCAGTGCCTTTGAAAGATAACAATTTTAATAATCTGGAAAATTCCCTTCTGTATCTGACTGTATCACTCCCCAGTGAAGACAGATAAGCAAAGCTGTTACTGAACCAGAATACCTTCCTATTTCATGGACCAGTCATCTGAGTATGACACCAGTTCCTTTTCTCTCTTAATTATTTTGGGCTCTTACTATGCTGCATCCCTACTTTGCTTTTTCTCTCAAAGTATACTACTTCAGTTCAGTGCAGTTCAGTGCAGTCACTCAGTTGTGTCCGACTCTTTGTGACCCGATGAACCGCAGCACACCAGGCCTCCCTGTCCATCACCAACTCCCAGAGTCCACCCAAACCCATCTCCATCGAGTCCATGATGCCATCCAACTATCTCATCCTCTGTCGTGCCCTGCCCTCAATCTTTCCCAGCATGGCCAAAGTACTGGAGTTTCCGCTTCAACATCAGTCCTTCCAATGAACACCCAGGACTGATTTCCTTTAGGATGGACTGGTTGGATCTCCTTGCAGTCCAAGGGACTTTCAAGTGTCTTCTCCAACACCACGGTTCAAAAGCATCAATTCTTCTGCACTCAGCTTTCTTTATAGCCCAACTCTCACATCCATACATGATCACTGGAAAAACTATACCTTGACTAGACGGACAATATCTTTGTTGACAAAGTAATGTCTCTGCTTTTTAACATGCTATCTAGGTTGGTCATAATTTTCCTTTCAAGGAGTAAGCGTTTTTTAATTTCCTGGCTGGAATCACCATCTGCAGTGATTCTGGAGCCCAAAATATTAAAAGTCAGCCACTGTTTCCCCATCTATTTGCCATGAAGTGATGGGACCGGATGCCATGATCTTCGTTTTCTGAATGTTGAGCTTTAAGCCAACTTTTCCACTCTCCTCTTTCACTTTCATCAAGAGGCTCTTTAGTTCTTCACTTTCTGCCCTAAGGGTGGTGTCATCTGCATATCTGAGGTTATTGATATTTCTCCCAGCAATCTTGATTCCAGCCTGTGCTTCTTCCAGCGCAGCATTTCTCATGATGTACTCTGCATATAAGTTAAATAAGCAGGGTGACAATATACAGCCTTGATGTACTCCTTTTCCTACTTGGAACCAGTCTGTTGTTCCATGTCCAGTTCTAACTGTTGTTTCCTGACCTGCATACAGGTTTCTCAAGAGGCAGGTCAGGTGGTCTGGTATTTCCATCTCTTTCAGAATTTTCCACAGTTTATCGTGATCCACACAGTCAAAGGCTTTGGTATAGTCAATAAAGCAGAAATAGATGTTTTTCTGGAACTCTCTTGCTTTTTCGATGACCCAGTGGATGTTGGCAATTTGATCTCTGGTTCCTCTGCCTTTTCTAAAATCAGCTTGAACATCTGGGAGTTCATGGTTCACGTATTGCTGAAGACTGGCTTGGAAAATTTTGAGCATTACTTTACTAGCCTGTAAGATGAGTGTAACTGTGTGGTAGTTTGAGCATTCTTTGGCATTGCCATTCTTTGGGATTGGAATGAAAGCTGACCTTTTCCAGTCCTGTGGCCACTACTGAGTTTTCCAAATTTGCTGACATATTGAGTGCAGCACTTTCACAGCATCATTTTTAGGATTTGAAATAGCTCAAATGGAATTCCATTACCTCTACTAGCTTTGTTTGTAATAATACTACCTCAATGCCCCTTGAATTGGGCAAATTCAACTTTCACAAATAAAGGGCAAGCATGCATCATGCAGGCAACAAGAGGTGGGCCCTCCCTTTAGAGCAATGAGCCCAGTTCTTTCCCCTGGGAACTTCAAGGCAGTCTCAGCCCCTTCTGATCTTCCACAGTAAATAATACAGCATTGGACCAGTTCACACCACATTACACTGGACAATTAAAAAACCCACTAAATGTAAATATGACATTAACATCTAATTCTTTTCAACAATCAAAGCAAAAATCTCCATCAATTTATACCTATGAAGTGCTCAGGTCTACTGGAAACGTCTTGTCTGACTCTCACAGCCTCCTGGGTAGACTGTGTAGGGCTTGGCTGTGAAGAAGCTTCTCCAAGATTCTCTAGCAAAATTTTCATTAAAACTGTTAAGTCATCTCTACTGAGAGCAACCTAGAAACCACAATAGGTTACTGTTAATACAAAACAATAAATGATGCAAAATATCTATGTCTTAACTTATGGTCTGTCAAATAAACTGTTCATCTAACTAAAAAAAATAAGCGAGTTGAGACCATAAATAGCAGGATGAAAGTATTTTATCTTGTATAGTATTAGACATTACTCCTGTGTGTAGACAGATTTTTGCCTCCACTCATATCCAAGCCCCTGCTTCCGGTACGCCCCTCCTGCTGCCTTAACTGTTACTGTTACTGTAACTCATTCTGTCTGGACCTGTGTTCCTCTCCCCTCTCCCTAGCTCATCTCCATTCTGCTTCTCTCTCTTCTCATCCAGTACCGGCATCCTCCTCCACATTGTCTGCTCTCCCCCAAACTCAAAATAGGAAGAATGCTGTTCAGTTTCCAGTCTCCATCAAGAAGGAAAAAGATGCGCTCCTGCAATGTAGTCTTATTCTCAGTACATGCGTGTCTGCATATACTTAAATCATTTAACCTATCAAGATGATGCCTCCTAGAACAGTAATAAATCCATCTGCACAGAACTGTTAAAAGCCAAAACACAGGCCAAGATGAGCATCTTGCTAATCTCCAACCTTTATAAAAAGGGGATATGTGACAAAAAGAAAAAAAAAAAAAAGGCAAGAGATTTTGAGTCAAGTAGGTATGTGTCAACTATACCACTCTCAAGCTGTGCTGTTGGCTAAGTTTCTTAGCCTCCTTAACTCATGAGAAATAATATCTTCCTCATCAGTGGCTGCAGAACAACATGAAGCTGCTAGAATAAAGAAAGATGCTACTGGCTGCTAAGACCCATTAAACCTTTTCATCCTTCCATCGTTTGTGCATTTCCCCTACACATACTGAGGCATCCCTAGTGGCTCAGAGATAAAGAATTTGCCTGCCAATACAGGAGATTCAGGTTTGATCCCTGGGTCAGGAAGATCCCCTGGAGAAGGAAATGGCAACCCAATCCAGTATTCTTGCCTGGGAAATCCCATGGACAGAGGAGCCAGGTGGGCTACAATCCATAGGGTTGCAAGAGTCAAACACGACTTAGCAACTAAATAACAGTAATAACCTACACCTAGTAATAGTGATCCAAAAGGTCTTTTTGAAGTTCAGTTGAGTTCAGTTCAGTCATTCAGTCGTGTCCGACTCTTTGCGACCCCATGAATCACAGCACACCAGGCCTCCCTGTCCATCACAACTCCTGGAGTCACTCAGACTCACGTCCATCGAGTCAGTGATGCCATCCAGCCATCTCATCCTCTGTCACCCCCTTCTCCTCCTGCCCCCAATCCCTCCCAGCATCAGAGTCTTTTCCATGAGTCAACTCTTCCCATGAGGTGGCCAAAGTACTGGAGCTTCAGCTTTAGCATCATTCCTTCCAACCCAAATCCAAACAGGTGTATTCACAGCACGTTTTCTTCTGAACCCTGCAGTACCCTGAGCCCCTCAAATTGTGCCCCTATCCCCAAGGACAACACCTGATTCCCAGCCTAAATGAAAGTGTGGACATATTTTAGCATGAGATGATGACCAGGGATTTCTTATTTGCTCCAAGTCCCAGTCCTTAGAAAACAGACATCACTTTAACTTCCCAGAACTTCTTTCTATATTCATTCCCACTTGTGCTACCAACTGAGATAGCATAGCCTCCCGAAGAACAGCTAACTTCACCACCTCCTAGTATTTGAAAAAGATCCAATGTTAGTTCTGTGATCTAATCTGAGCAAGGGAGAATTTAAGAGAACAGTACTATATCCTAGAATAGAAAAGTCAATACTCTGAATAAACACATGCTCTTCTTTATATATTTATCCATACCACAGACAGGGATCTCTCATTCCTATAACAAGCCTCAATTTTAATATCCTCACTAGTAGAACTCGGCTCCTTTGACCCTTCTTGCTATATCTTAGAACTAACTCTGAAATAGTCACAGATTTCAAAACCCATTACACTGCCGAATTTTCACTCATCTTCCACACATTCTGTTTAGTCACTCCCTCCTTCCCTATCCCCTACTGCTTGGCTTCAGCAGTTTCACACACAGGCACACAAGAATCCCAAGGTTCCTACACTAGGGTGACCATCTTTGACCAGTATCATCTCTTCCTGTGAGCCTACCTACGACCTGCTAACTACAATACTAAAAATACTGCTGCTTATATGCTTACCAATGAAACATATTCACCTACTGAAAATGTCTGCTCTTCTAATTAAAAGCGTGTTTCTATACATTGAAAACACTATTTAAGGTGCTTTGGATGTGGTATCTAAGTATCACTTTACAGGGACTTGCCTGGAGGGTCTATACTTAAGATTCTATCCTTCCAATGCAGGGGGCACAGATTCAGTCCTTGGCTGGGGAACTAGGATCCCGCACACCATGTAGTATGGTCAAAAAAATTTTTTACATAAAATTTAAAATATCACTTTTCTTTTATTATTTGTCTTAAAACTTGAACAGAATCTTCTAAAATTACTAATAATAATCTCAGTAGACTCCCTAGCTTTCAACCTCAGAGTTCTTGCTGGCTTCACCAAATATCCAACTAATAAGAAATAAAGAAAAGTGTGAAAAACTACGACACCTTCATTTTCAGTTAACAAAGCATTCCCTTTTAAACGTTTTATTACTTTCTGATGTACACTAGAACTACACTGTGATCAATGATAAAAGACTAGCTAGCGAGCAATTATTTTATACATATACTTACCTGCATAGGTTTTAGTCTTCCTTTTACCTCCACTCCTGGAATTTGCACATACCATGATGCTGCTAAATTTCGCTGTATGTATAAAAGCATGTTGACTGGTTTTAAAATTTCAATGTCATGTTGTGGTAAGTCAGCCTGCAAAATTGTTCTGAAAGATAATTAAAAATTTATTTTATATTTCTAAAATGTACATTTTAAAATGAAGACTATCATCATATGTGTACCAGTTTCCACACAGCATTTTTCCAAACACTAAAGACTGCTATCAGAATTCTTTTAGAACATGCTTCTTTTCAAAAATCAATCAGGATAAGTTTAGAAAACAGAGCTACATAAAACAAAGCCCATGCAATGCTGATTTCAAAGAAACAAACTGCATGAGTATGACTATTGCGCTATTTACTATCTTTCCCAAAGACTAATAATAGCTACTAACCAATGTCATACAAACAAATGTTACATCCTCCTAAAACATCTCTGAAGGACAAAGAAAGTGGTGCTGTACTAGGCCCTTAGGTTTATGCTATTAGTACTTCTCCAAACTCAAAGGGAAAAGCTCACCAAACTTAGAAGTTAAACAAGCATATTATAATACTCATTTCTAGCCTGCCATCTAACACATATTTGAACCATCAAATAATTTGCTCTTGTCATCCAACAGAGCCAACACCTTCCCATTTTGATTTGATAATCCATTAGATAGCTTACTGAGAATTCCTAGATGTGACATGCTTTGGAAACGAGAAATAAATCTTAAATTTTATTATATTTTTAAGAAGGCTTTGTCCATGTATAGCTCTGTGCAAAGCAAATAAATAAATATCTAAATTGAGTATTAACAATAATCTTATAATAGGAAGTTTTTATAGAGTAAAAAATCACATCATAAATTTAGTAAGACAAAGTATAGATTCTATGAGGTCCATCACTATCAACCACTAACCAAAAATCAATGGTCAAAGTTTCATGATTAGAAGAAATAAGGAATATGAACCATGAACCACTAGAGTGTTTTACCCTGGCAATGATTCTATAAAAATTCTATTTCTAGTAAGTAATACATAGTTGGGGCTTCCCTGATGGCTCAGTGGTAAAGAATCCACCTAAAATGCAGGAGATGCAGGTAACTCCTGGGTAGGGAAGATTCCCTGGAGAAAGAAATGGCAACCCACTCCAGTATTCTTGCCTGGGAAATCCCATGGAGAGAGGAGCCTGGCGGGCTATAGCCACAGGATGGAAAAAGAGTCAGACACCACTTAGCGACTAAACAGTATGCAATTGGATTATATATTTATACCTGGACAGCTTTAGCTGAGTGAGTTGGATGTCCATTTTATCAATGACAGGGGGTAGAGAATGATGTCCCCTAGAAACTACATTAAACCGGTTTTCAACTGTGATTAAACCCAGATCTGCTATAATAGCATTAGGTGATACTGAAGACTGAGGAATGATAATAACTGGTGCTTTCAAGTTGATATCCATCAAAAGGCGGAAACTCTTTTCGGCCAAGTCTTTCATGCTGGAAGCAGCTCTTTCTGCAGCCTGGGCCGTAGCTGAGCTCAAAGCTTCTTTGGCAGTTTGAAAATTGTTGAGGAAGTTCTGTGGGAAAATACTGGTATTTAGAGTTCCCCCCAAAACAGGGATTTATTTTTTAAAGGAAAAACTTTAAAAAAGTGAAGCTAAATAAAAGAGGTGATATAAAAGAGATGTTATTTATGACTGTGTACATGAAATAAAATTTAGAAAGATACACTCTGATATATTAACATGAACAAGAGTCCCTTCACTTTATGTATTTCAGAATTATTTGTTTATTGACAAATTTTGGTAGCAATTCTTTTTTGTGTGTGTGAAAATAACAATGTTTATTGAGGACTTGTTAAATGCTTTACATGTTTTTCTTTGTTTCATACTTTTTGAGTTTATTTATTTAAATTGGAGGCTAATTACTTTACACAATTGTGGTGGTTTCTGTCATACATGGACATGAAACCTCCCTTTCACTCATTTAAAACCTCCCTTTTACTCATGAGTGTTGGCCATTTTAACCCAAATTTACATAAAGAGGTGGAGGAGAAAGCTTTATGGCTCCCAAAGTAGCTTTGAATCTGTACCTCTAGGTCATAGGAATAAAGTCTAGTTTTAGAAACTAAGGTTTTGCCTGCTTATTTCTGAAGATTCTTTTCTTAAGTGTACTTCAACATGAGCAAAGGTGCTTAAGTTTTACAATCTTGCTATCACTAACAAGAGTCAAAAATTATTTATTTAGAGTAAGATACCATTCATCTCAAATTCAACTAAACACAGAAAGTCTTTTCCCAAAAGAGAAAAGAACTGGAAGCGATATTCTTGATGCACATCCATTAATAACACAGATGGCTTATTCAGTTGTTTATTTAACTAACCCCCCTCCAAATAAATTACTTTTCAGAAAAATAAAACATCATGGTTTACATAGAAATGTGTGATTTGAAAGCTTTGATTAACAGTCCTGCTAAAAGAAAGGTATAGGCAAATTAAACTCATTACTCCATGAAACTTACATGGAAATAAATAATTAAAAGAATTTTATGGCTTTCTTTATTATAATTATAATCAAAGCTGTAAGTTCCAGTATTAGCCCTTCCAATGCCTAATGGTCTCCTTAAAGGATTCTTTTAGCTAACCATATTTTAAGGGTATCTCTCAAAACAACTAAAACTGAAAAGCCATAACAAACATCAGAAAGTATTTTCAAACTATGTAACTATGTTAAAGAATGATCCTTCATAGTTGGTTCAAACCAATGATAACTGTAATAATCTATTTAGCATTTAGGAGTTTATCACACAACCCTATTTAGTAAAGATTTTGACTATCTAGATTCAGATACACAGGCAAAGATATTTAGGCTTCAATGAGAAATAAATACATTTTTAAAATAAACTTACCAAAAGAGACATGAAGAATTTATGAACATACACAATCTGAATACAACCCACTTTGAGACTAAGTTTGCCATCTACTTTAGACATATCAGAATAGGCCTTTCCTTCTGTGGCATCTGGATAAAGAGTCATTTCAAACCTAAAGACTTCATCTCCCAAAATAGAGACAGCCTAAAAGTATTAAATTAACTCGTTATTACATCAAAAGAGTTGTATCACTGTATTACACAGTTTCTTATTACAGAGTCCTTGACATACAAAGAAGCATCATTTATATCCAAGCTTCAACAAAATACTAGTTAAAAGCATTTAACTTGACAATAACATTTTCCTAAATCTCTAAGAAAAAGGTTTATCAGTGGAGATATCAATCACTTAATTGGTCAAAAATTACTTTAACACATCATCTAGTCTACATACTGGAGAAGGCAATGGCACCCCACTCCAGTAGTTCTTGCCTGGAAAATCCCATGGACAGAGGAGCCTGGTAGGCTGCAGTCCATGCGGTCGCTAAGAGTTGGGCACGACTGAGCAACTTCACTTTCACTTTTCACTTTCATGCATTGGAAAAGGAAATGGCAACCCACTCCAGTGTTCTTGCCTGGAGAATCCCAGGGACGGGGCAGCCTGGTGGGCTGCCTTCTATGGGGTCGCACAGAATCAGACGTGACTGAAGCGACTTAGCAGCAGCAGCAGTCTATATACAATGTGAAAGCAGACAATGACCATATTCGTGGCCAATTCCCAACAAATTGCCTGACACATGACAGATACTACATATACACTGAACAAATGATTAAAGACATCTCCAGACACAAAAAAACAAAAATAAATTTCAATACTGAAACACATTTTTTTAATTACCTTTTTGTGAATGGATGTTAAATCAACATTCATAACTATGATATCCTTAAGTCTGGCAAACATGTCGGTCTGCTTTGGCCGCACAGAGACAGAGGCATCCATTCCTGTGGGAAATACAACACTTTTAATCTAATCCAAGTGAACTAATTCAGTGTTATTTAAATTCAATAATATACTACCAAGATAGAGAACAGATAAAATTACTATTAGACATATGTAAAGTAACAACTTAGTTTTTAATAGTTTTTTAAAAATGTTTTGGCTGTGCCATGTGGCATGTCAGATCTCAGTTCCCCAGCCAGGGATCAAACCAGCTCCCCCTGCACTAGAAGCACAGAATCTTAACCACTGGACCGCCAGGGAAGTTCCAAAGGTAGCAACTACTATGTATGAGATACTTATTAAATATTACAATATCTTCAAGTGCTAGAAGCATCTCACCCATAAAATCTGTGGAAATTTCAAAACAAAAGTAATCAAATTTCAAAGACAATTAATCACAGGTCTCCAAAAACAAGTATCCTGGGCATTAGCATGATTAAAATCAGTCATTTAGGACAACACCTAACATACGTTGAACAGTCATTTTATAAACATTATATAATGAAAACTATTAATCTGAAAACTATGAATAAATATAATTTGATGAATAAATACTATTCTTTCTACAATAAACTTTATCCAAAACACAATTTCTCTCCAAAAAATGTTTGTCATTTTCATGATTTCTAAAGGCATGATTTTTAAAAACACTTCTCAGAGTGAATCGGAGAATGGCTATAGCTCAACCCCAAAAATGAACCTAGATCATTACCACGTTACCCATAAACAGATCCTTAGTAGTATCTGCTGAATGGAACTGATTTTCTAACCCCTGTTAACTGCTTATTATGTACATGACAGGCATTTTTCTTAATATATGCAAATATGCAAACTTAATCCTCACAACAATCCCATGAATAATTATTGTAACAATGTCTGTTTTATAGATGAGGAAACTCAGGCATGGAAACATAAATTAACGTGCTCAAGGTCAACCAGTAAGTTTTAGAGCCAAAATTTGAACCTTGACAGGCTGTTCCAGAATCCATGGTATAATCTGAACTCATCTTTCTATCAGACTGATGATGAGTAAAGCTTATAAAATTTCTTTTAGAAACCTCTTTTACTGATGTCATATACGCACAAAAGGCAAGGGCCATAGGACAATGACAATTTCTTTACTCAGTGAGATGCTCTGCTATTCATTTCTCAGTTTAAACTCATATTATTTTGAAAATGCAAACAGAACATGAGACTAAATCTTAGACTTATTCTGAAAAAAATTTTAAAATATAACAAATGTCTTATATCGGTCATGAATCATAACAAATTTACTTCTAACATTTCAAAGCATATCTCTGAAAAGTTTGCAGGAGTCTTCAATATAAATAAACCCAAAGATGACTCATGATGATCTAAAGGGGTGGGATGGTGCGGGGGAGGTTCAAGAGGGAGGGGATATATGTACACATATGGCTCAGATGGTAAAGAATCTGCCTGCCAATGCAAGAGACCCAGGTTCAATCCATGAGTTGGAAAGATTCTCTGGAGAAGGAAATGGCAACCCACTCCAGTATTCTTGCCTGGGAAATCCCATGGACACAGGAGCCTGGCAGGCTACAGTCCAGAATGTCGCAAAGAGTCTGATGTAACTAAGCAACTAACACACTCACTTTTTATAGCTCATTCACTTTTTTTTTTTTTTTTAATGACTGTGCTGGGTCTTCACTGCTGCACCCAGGCTTTTTTCTAGTTGCGTTGACCAGGGGCTATCCTTCTTTGCAATGCTAGGGCTTCTCATTGTGGTGGCTTCTCTTGTTGTGAAGCGTGGACGTGCGTAGGCTTCAGTAGTTCTGGTGCAAGGGCTCCGCAGTTGTGGTTCCCGGGCTCCAGAGTACAGGCTCAACAGTTGTGGTGCATGGCTTAGTCGCTCCACAGCCTGTGGTATCTTCCTGGAACAGGGGTTGAACCCATGTCTCTTGCACTAGCAGGCTAATTCTTTACCACTGAGTCACCAGGGAAGCCTACCGATTCACTTTTTTATACAGCAGAAACTAACATAACATTATAAAGCAACTATACTCCAATAAAATATTTCAAAAATAAATAAATAGGGCTTCCCTGGTGGTTCAGCAGTAAAGAATCTGCCTGCAATGCAGGAGATGCGTCCGAGAAACACGGGTTTGATCCCTGGTTCGGGAAGATCTCCTAGAGAAAGAAATGGCAACCCACTCTAGTATTCTTGCCTGGGTAATCCCATGGACAGAGGAGCCTGGCGGGCTACAGTCCATGAGGTCCCTAAAGAGTCAGATGCAACTTAGCAACTAAACAACAAATACATAATAAAGTTTACCATTTAGAAAATAAAAAAATGGAAAGTTGTATCTTGTTAATGAATGAGAAAACTCAATATCATTAAGATATCAATTCTCCCTAAATAGGTCTACAGATGCAATGCAATTCCAATTAAAATACTACAAGGCTAAGAAAAAAAAAAATACTACAAAGCTTTTTGTTGAAATTGGCTGTTGTCCTTGAAGTCGCTAAGTCATGTTCAACTCTTTGTGACCCCACAGACCATTGCACACCAGACTCCTCTGTCCTACACTATCTCCTGGAGTTTGCTCAAATTCATGTCCATCGAGTCTGTGATGCTATCTAACCATCTCATCCTCTCCCGTCTCCTATTCTTTCTGCCTTCAATCTTTCCCAGCATCAGGGTCTTTTCCAAGAGTCGGCTCTTCACATCAGGTTGTCAAAATATTGGAGCTTCAGTGTCAGCATCGGTCCTTCCAATGAATATTCAGGGTTGATTTCCTTTAGAATGGACTGGTTTGATCTTGCAATCCAAGGAACCAAGAGTCTTCTTCAACACCACAATTCAAAAGCATCAATTCTTTGGTACTCAGCTTTCTTCATGGTCCAACTCTAACAACTGTGAAGTTGGAAAGCTAATGGTAAAATTTACACGGAAATGCAAAGAATGTGGAATAGCCAATCAGATGAGGGAAAAAATATAATTTTACTGTTACTGAAATCTTGGGGGAAAAAAAAAGACAAGCCATGAGAAATCTACCATGCAACAAGCTCATTCTTCCTGAAGGTCTATGTAAAAACAAAAGTACCTACACCAAGGAATAAGTACTTACCATGTATTCTAATATCTGCAATGTTACACTTCTGATCACAGACAAAAACATTAAATGCATTTAATTTAGCGGTGACCTTTAAATCAAACACATCGTCTTGAGAAGAGTTGCTGGATACTGAAAAGTAACAAAATCCTTGTGATCAGCAAAATGTAAAGAAGATATAGCACATAAAATAATCTCAAATTCACTAGAAGTACAATATGAACTGTGAAGAACCAAAAAGGTCTCCATTAAGATTACACATAATATTATTTTTAAACCAATTTTCAAATGCCAATCAGACAAAAACTAGTATTTTTCCATCCAAATTAAAAATAAAGGCAACCTTTATTAGCACCTGGTAAGTACAATTTTGTTAGATGGAAAACTTTACTATAACTTTTCTCCTAGAAAAAAAAGAAAAATCCCTATAATAGAATTCTAGGATTCTAATAGAGATAAATTTTGATTTGGAACTTCTTTTCACATCATATATTAGATCAAAGAAAAATATTTCATGAAAAACTGAAATGGTAAATTAGTAAAAATATGTATTATTAACTATGACACATACAATACATGTTATTAACTATACAGCCAATTTCTCTAGACTGTATTCTGTTTCTCCATGAAGAATCCTAAGATAAAGTCTGTAAGAAATGAACATAAAGAGCTAAAGTTAAGGAACAAAAAGCTACTTTATAATATGTATTTGTGTCTATGTACATGTCTAAGAATCACAATCAAATGGATTCCCTTAATCTATTTTAGTTCAAGTCCGGATTGATAAATATAAGATATAATTTCCTAGAGATGTGTCTTGACTGAAGGAAACAATGTTTCTTATAAAACTGTAAAAGTATGGGGACATCAGTCCTTAATCACCAAGATGATAAAAGAGTTTGTTTTCCCTTAAAATTTAAAGTAGCATAATCAAACCATAAAAAAACAGCTACACAGCATAACTAGAATATTGCTTCTTTGGATTAGGATTTTTTTATAGTTTATTGTGAGCTTAAATACTCCCTGTATCAGATCTAATATTACTAACAGCTTTATACTTTAAAGATGCCAGTAATATAGATACTGCAACCAATTATGGTCTGAAAATTAAATGACCAGATATTTAGATACTCACACCATATGATATGAAAGAAAAATAATTAAAGTAATATTTGACTTAAAAATAGGCACATATTCACTCAGGCTATACTACATCTAATATTTTCAGGGCACAAGTCATGGCATGTGCCCATATCTCTATGTGACTTAAATCCAGTTTTGGTTTGAAATCAAAGTGAGTCTGTCTCTTCCATGAGATTATTCCTTTTGTGTCTTGCAAAGCTTAAACCTGTTGAGTACCAGGTAGTTTTAACTGACTGAAATGGGCCTTTGTTACATGACTGTGATCATACTTTAATTTCTTCCTTTCTCACTTTCACTAGAGTGAAGGCTATGGGCACATCAATGCAAAGTATATACGACTTTATTTCATGAAGAAGCAAGGCAGTGGAATCAAATATAAATACATGATTAATATTAAACACATATTTAAAATCTCTCACTAAATTTATATCAATACCATAAGAGTAAAATCCGCTTTCTTTTGAAACCAACATAATCTGTTAAAGCACTGGAAACATTAAGGTGCTAAATGGTTATCTTAGCTTAAAAATACAAGTTATTCTGTTCAGTTCAGTTATTACACATGATTATTAAAGTTCAGGTAGAAAGTATGAGACCATGACTCAAAAGTTAATACCAGTTTTGGCAATGATACTTCTGGACTCCCCCATAAGTGGTTTCAGCTCCGGGTCCTTCTTAGAAGGTTCAGAGGATGGAACAGCAGAGGACAAAAAATCCATGAAGGACAGTAAAGCTTCCAAATGAAGAACTAAGTCTAAAGATGAAAATGAAACCTAAGATAATGAACAATTAAAGAGGCAAATTTCAGATATGGAAACATTTTTATGTCAAACTTCAACATATACAAGTAGCCCAAGAATAGTTCAATCAAGGACCTTTTTTATTTGAGAAAGAATTCACTATTACTCTGTTAATCCCTTATCAGACAATAAACTAACACTGCCAACTTCCACACATGACCATACTTCTAACTTCAACAGAACTCGATAGCTTTTAAGTAAAGATTTAGAAGTATTATCAGCCTTAGCTCAGTCCCCTTATAGAAGGTTCCAGGCAATGTCTGTACTGAGCCATACTTTCTGCCTGACCCTTAATTTTTTTTCTAATCCTAAAGTCAGTTAACAATTCAAGTGCTTAATGCTTCCATTAATAGGATGTCAAATAAGAGTTGTGAATAAAATTCCCTTAAAAATGTATTATTTTGTCCTCAACAAGGAATCATTAATCTGTACGTGGGAAACAAATAGTCTTTTAGGAAATCAAACTTTTGTAATAATTTTATCTCAGCTCTATATTCATTTCTTCCATCTACAAGATTAGATCTATTATCATTACCACTCTTACTCTAATTTTAGAACTCACAATCTCACAGCTAAAGATGGCTTTGAAGCTATATTTAATCATTAACATATACCCTAGCCTTACAGTGAGTTAGAAAAGACATACCTCAAGTGTTTGTTTGGTATTGTCATGAGTGGTTTTAAATTCTGGTCCATCAATGTCTGCCTACAAATAATGGAGGATTAAATCACCAGGTTGGAAACAATAAAAATTCACACAGTGCAAAATATATATACATATAGTCTTTACTTTTCAAAGCATGCTATGAAAACACTATAAATATGTTTTTTAAAGCAAAGAAGAATATGCCAAAAACACGACCACATAAGTAATTCTCACATTCTGTAAAAGCAAAATCCCAAACTAGGAGGAAATGCTAAAGGTAGGGAAAATGCTAGTGCATCTGGATTATATTTTGCTTCAAGTTACAATGGAACTTTGTATATTTCCACTTATTCAAAAACATACGATTAACTCTGAAGGTTACTGAAATGATCCAGGACTGTCAGATGCTTGCATAATGCACTATAATCAACCAGTTTTAGAATAAAAAATTTTAGGGGAAAAAACTGAGACATTGAATATGGGGGAACTATGTAACTTCATACATTCAAATATTAAAGAATTTTAGAACTAAAACTAGGTACCTTTGTCAATAACATTTTCAGAAGGGGTTCATCTGTTACATTGGAAGAGTTAATAATGTGAAGAGGTCCTCCTTTAGAGTCTAAAAGAGAAAGAGAGATCATGAAGTCTTTTAGATATTTCAAATATATTAAAAACAGATCAGCCAGATACACAACATATACATTTCCCAAACCTCAACAGTTGGGTGGTGCAGTGGATAAGAATCCACCTGCCAGTGTAGAGGACACAGGTTCCATCCCTGGTCCGGGAAGATTTCACAATGCTGTGGAGCAACTAAAGCCTGTGCCCTAGGGCACTTGAGCTACAACTACTGAGCCTATGTGCTGCAACTACTGAAGCCTGAGTGCCCAAGAGCCCGCATTCCACAACTACGGAGCCCGCAGGCTGTAGTTACTGAAGCCCTTGAACCTAGAGGCTGTGCTCTGCAACAAGAGAAGCCACCACAGCAAGAAGTCCCCTGCACCAGAACAAAGAGCCACCCCAGCTCACCCCAACTAAAGAAAGCACATGCAAAGCAACGCAGACCCAGCACAGGCAAAAATAAACCATGTAAATACATTTTTAAAGAATTCAAGAGTTGTATGCTAAAAATGGTGACTTTTACTGTATGTATCATATCTCAGTAAAACTGGCTTTGAAATAAAATCCGAGATACTCCACAAAGACAAAAAACCAGCACTAGCCAATTACAAATGATATAATATTTGGTACTACTGGTATTACTTATTTCAACAAATAAGAATATATTAAAGGACAAAGCTAAAAAATACTTAAACTAGGGATTATTCTCAATACAAGTCTGCTTTACTTAAAGTGACCCCATAGAATTCCAATGAACTTTAAATACCCGTATTAACTTTAAAAGTTACTTTGGTGCAATTTAGAAAGTGAATTTGAAAGGTTGAAGAGACTACAGAAGAATGCTAAACTTTTTCCTCTATATATTTTCATATTGCTTGTTATTTTTTACAAGTATATATTAATATTATTAATATATTAATATAACAAAAAAACACTGCTGTAATTTAAAAATAAATTTAAAAATCAAACAAAAAATTTACTTTCTAGTAAACTAACTCACCTTTCAAAAAGGGTCCCTGGGCTCTCTACCTGAGTATTGTACTTGGGTTGTGATTTCCTAATATGTCAGTTCACAGAGAATAGTTATAATGTTGCCTTTTACAAGTTCTGAAGTGTTTTATATAGACACTGGAGACATAGGCCTCATTCTTCTTTTAGATATATTCTACTTTGTGCTAAATATTTAGATATAGACTTACTTTATGATCAATTACTACATAGATAATGAATTTTTAATTTTTAAATATCAAATTACTTTCTACTAAATGTAATAAATTTAAACTAATTAAATAATTACGGTGACACTAAAAGATATGCTTAAAGTTTATAAAAAGGTAGGGACCTCTGCCTATTACATGCACAATTTACAAAGACTACACTTCATACTTACCAGTGAACTCAAAGCATCGCATACTAATCTTTTTTAGATAAGCTTCAGCAGTCAGGTCATAGGCTTTAACTCTAGCTTCCAGTCCAAGCTGCAGGACATTTAGTTCATGTAAAGGCCTTCCTTTCTTTTCTGCTTTTTCCATCAAAGTAATCACAACCTAGAAAAAGATACCAGTATTACCACAAACTATTTCACTAATATACAATGAAGATATAAGTTAACAATTTAATAACCATCCAGAGTGATATAATAAAAAATTCACCCAATGTAAAGATGTGCACTTCTATTTGTGTCTGGAAATTGCCTAGAGTTATTTACTTTGGAGGCACACTTACCTGTAATAATTCTAGTGGATTTCAAGACAGCTAGGGAAAAAAAAAAAAAAAAGTGGTTCTACCTAATTCCCAGAAGTCCTAGTCTGATGGATGGTGTCAGACTAAATCTCAAAGTCTGAGATATACAATCAATTTTTAAACTACACTTAAGGCAAGGTTTCTCAACCTTGGCACCAATGACATCTGGGGCTGGGTCATCCTTTCCAGGGAGGAGCAGTCCCAAGCACTACAGGCTGTTCAGTGGCATCACCGGCCTCTACCCATTGGCTGCCAGTAGACCCCTCTCTCTGGATGGCAAAAACCAAAACTCTCTCCAGATGATGCCTATTATCAGTAAATTGCTTCCTCCTACCCTAATCACTGTCCTCGCAAAGATAACTGTAATTACATGTATCACAAATGATATTAAAAAGGACTTATGGGTTTTTCTATGTACATATGTTAATGAAGCCCACGTGCAAATAGAATGATTCATCTATCAACGTTTCAATTATCAAAGCTTAAAAATCTTCAATAACTTAATATCACCAGAAAAACAGCAGACGTTTAACATTAAGGAAGTTTGTTTCAAAGCATATATTTCAGATTTTAAAAGGAGCATTCAATTGTTTAAAAATTTATTATGCTTAACTCAGAGACAGAATATAACCTCTACACAACTGTTTAACGATGAAGGGATTTTTAGAGGAAATTTTTTTCTTCCAAGTCCCTCTGTGTGACACTTTCCCTCATATAAACATGTTTATGTCTGGTTCCTCTCTCTACCCTGTCCCAGTCCCCTTCCTGAATCCTGTTTCTCAGACTCCATTTTATTACTCTTTAAAAATGCAACCCAAATCTCACTTCCTCCAGGAAATCTTCCCTGATCCTCTCAGACTGCTTAGATGCCCTCTTCCTACTGTGAGGGCACCAAGGACGGAAACCACTTGCCTTGGCCGGGCATGATGATAACCGCTTGCCTGAACTGTCTCACAGCAGAAGGTCCAGTAAGGAAAACAGAGCTTCCCCTGAAAACTAATGGACAGAATTCGGGATAAAAGCGGATAAAAGGAGGGAGGAGATGCCAGCGAACAAACCCAGAAGAATTCAGACAGGGCCAAAAGGAGGAGGGAGGAGACAATATGTCCAGCCAACCTCCCAGAAGCCCTCACACTGCTATCGACATTGGCCGAGTCACACGTGCACCATCAGGAAGACCCTGAGTCACCAAACGTATTTGGTGAGCAAGATGACTGGCCAGAGATAACCTGGCAACCAACCCCATTACCATGAACCACAGACTGGGAACCACGTGACAGAATGTAATTTAATGGGAATATTACAAAAATGTTAATAGTTTTCTTGTTTGAGTTGAGTCTATGCCTTTTACCTTTGTTTCCTTAGCACTCAGCACATGCAATGAGTATTTGTTACATGTGTGAATACAGAAGAGGAAAACTCATTTACTCTTTCCTTAAGAATCTGAAGCTGGACAGCAGACTAAAAATAAGATAACATCTTTTAAATTTATACACATTTTATTCTATTGTATTAATGGTTACTAAAATTTTCAAAGAATTTTCTCAGTCCTTTTCCTGTCTTTCCTATACAAAATCCAAAGCAAGCCACATTCCATCTGTCCTAAAATCATTTGAAAAGTGTGTTAGAGGGCATACTACCATTTTTTCTATGAAATATTATAACCTCAAAAAATAACTCATCTTTAACGCTCAAATTTATAAATATTACATCTACATACAAATTACAAATAGCCTATGTAAGATTTTTTTAGTAGAGTAATTCCAAATATCCATTATCTGTTCACCTCATTTTATAAAAACAGATGAAAATTACACACCTCTTTAATTTCAAAATTCAACAGCATATTAATGATGTCTACAGATTTTATTTCTTCCACTCCAGCTGTTGAAGTATCTTGAGAAACATGCACATCTTGTTTCAATGTAGAGATTTCAAGTGGCTCTTTAATTTCACCTAAAGAGGTTTAAAAGAAATTGATTTACCTCTATTCACACATTTCCTACATGAATACTCAATGAGGACTTAGACAAGTACTCCAGACTTGGTGCAAGCATTCAAAATCTACAATCAGAATTATACAGCCCCAGCCCTTAGAGAGCTCAGTTTAGTAGAAGATACATATACACACACACATATATTGTACAAACAAAATAAGCAGGCTTCAACTGCTTATTAAATAGACAAATGTTGACAGACTCTATGTAAGTGGATATAAACCAGGTAACTAGGCAAGACACTGCCATAAGGAGATCAAGAAAGTCTTAACAGGACAGTTATCTTCAAGTGGAACTGGAGGGTCTCCTCAGAAGAGACAGACAGGAATAAAATAAGAGGTAGCAGAAAATCACAGAGAAAGAACACATCAGGACAGGTTTTGCAAACAGAAAGGAGTTTGAAATGGTTAAATCATGAGGGGAATAACAAGAATCAAGGTTTGATAAGAAGAAAAGCAGGGGAAAGTTAAAGCTTCTTATGCCATACCAAAAACCCAAAGTAAAACCAAATGACTATGGGCTTGTTGTCCTGAAATTCATACCCTGAAACACAACAAAATTTGCTTTCTAAACTGTAATACACAACACTAATAACAGCTATCACTTGCTAAGTACTCACCTCTGTGTAGGATGTGTGGTAACAGATGTACATGGACTAGCTCAGTTAACTCTCATAACAATACTTTGACGTAAAAACTTTATTGTTCTCACTTCCCAGATGAGCAAACTGAGGTTCCCAACAGACTCAGTGCCTTGCTTAGTGTTTTCCATGTGGAAAACCACTGCTGTTAATTACTACCTTTGAGAAAGCAATACACAGGGCAAGGCTTCTTAACTATCCCCTTATTTTAGCACTGTTTCAGGCATAATGTGATCCAGGGGAAATAATTCTAGCAAATATTTTGCTTTTAGAAAACAATTCCTAGAATAGGCAAAGATTTCTTAAATAGAAAATAAAAAGCCCTCATCATTTAAAAAATATGTATTAGAGTTCATTAAAAGTAACTAATTCTATATACAGAAGGCCCATTAAGAGTGAAAAGGTAAACCACAGATTGAGAGAAGACATTTCTACACACATACTAACATGTATACATATAGCAAACGTAACCAGCAAAGGGCTCCTATCCAGAATGAATAAATAATTCCTATACACCAATTAGAAAAAAAGACCACACCTTAATAAAAATGGTCAATAGACTCGAATGTGTGTGTAGTTGCTCAGTCGTATTTGACTCTTTGCAACCCCATGGACTGCAGCCTGCCAGGCTCCCCTGTCCATAGAATTTTCCAGGCAACAATTCTGGAGTGGGTTTGCCATTTCCTTCTCTAGAGGAATCTTCCCGACCTAGGGATCGAACATGCATCTCTTTTGTCTCCTGCACTCGCAGGTGGATTCTTTACCACTGAGCACCTAGGAAGCCCCATACTACACTTGATCTTAGTCAAAAGGCTGAGAAAACTTGAATGACCATGTCGAGAAAGAGAATATCCAAATAACCAATAAGCATATGAAAAGATCCTCAATTTCATTAGTTACCAAGGAATAAATAAAAACCAAAGACTGACAATGGTCTTCTTGGTGAGAATGTGAAAAAACTGGAACTCTCATACCCAGCTGGTAGCAAAGTAAATTGATTCAACCACGTGGAAAACTGATCAGTATAACCTGGCGTAAGTTACTGAAGCTAAATGTAAGCTAACATATAAGCCAGTAATTCTACTCTGAGTTGTATGTTCAGAACAAAAAAAGTAATATAACTGTACCAAAAGATTGTGCAATAACTTTCATAAAAACTTTACTCATGATAGTCAAAAACTGGAAACAGGAATAAAAGGAACAAACTAGTGCTAGATACTCCAACGGATGAATCCCACAAACAAAATGTTTAATGAAAGAAGCCAAACAAGAAAAAATTTTTGTATGATTCCATTTACATGAACTTCAAAAAGAGGGAAAACTACTCTATCTACGGTATTACAAACTAGAATGGCAGTAAATTCTGGGTAGATCTTAGGGGAGGGTGGGAGTTTGGTACTGACCAGGAAAGGGCATAGGGAGGGCTCTAGGGTGCAGTGCTGGAAATGTTTTATATCTTAATCTTGGTGATTACACCAGTGTAGCCATATATAAATAAGTTCACTGAATTTACACTTTACTATATGTGTTAACATATTGTAAAAAAATAAGACACCCCTCCTTAGTTTTTTTGTTGTGTGTGTGTGTGTGTGTGTGTGTGTGTGTGTGTGTTGTTGTTATTGTTGTTTTTGAGATACAACTGACTTAAATTATTGAACGCAAATCCAAAGCTGGTGCTCTGTGACAACCTGGAGGGGACAGGGTGGGAAGGAAGGTGGGAGGGGGTGCAGGAGGGAGGGGACACATGTATGCCTACGGCCAATTCATGTTGATGTATGGCAATAACCATCACAATATTGTAAAGTAACTATCCTCCAATTAAAATTTTAAAATATTGTATTAGTTTTAGGTAAAAAAAAAAAAAAAGAACAGCTCTTTAAAAAAAAAAAAAATACAGTGGTATACCATTTTTTCACTCAGCAAATTGGCAAAAATTTTTAAATCTGATAATATGCTGTGTTAGAAAAGGCACAGAAAAACAACCTGATGGGAGTACAAAACACTCATGCTCATTTTGCGTATAAGCTCTATGAGGTTCAACTGTCAAAACAATAAGTGAAATTAAATTTTATTACATGTACTAATTAAATTATTATTTTAACAAAAACTAAATACTCTTTTATCCAGTAGTCCTGGTATTTTTCCAACAGATAAACATGTACTTGTAAAAGTGTATGCACTAGAATAATTAATGCAACATAATAAAAGTGAAAGACTGAAATAAACCTGACATGTCCATTAATAGGGACTTTATACATTATGATACTTCAATAGAATACCAAGCATCCATTAAAAAGAATGAGTTAGATCTATACACAGCATATATACAGATATGGAATGAACACCAAGATACACTGTGTATGTGTACATGCTGCTAAGTCATGTCAGTGGTGTCCTACTCTTTGCACCCCCATGAACTGTAGCCTGTCAGGCTCCTCTGTCCATGGGATTCTCAAGGCATGAATATTGGAGTGGGTTACCATGCCCTCTTTTAGGCTATGTGTATATACATACATATAAAACAGCTTAGAAAATAAGTCTGGCAGTTACTTTGCCTCAAGTTAAAGGGCCACTGTATCTAATAATTTAAATCCTCTTGCATTTATATTGCAGTACAATTTTTTCCGTATCTTTGTTTAGTTCCGTATCTTTGTTTATCAACCACCTCAGTTTTTACATCTATATTACTAGTGTGTGCATGCTCAGTTATGTTCGACTCTTTGAGACTCCATGGACTACAGCCTATGAGGTTCCTCTGTCCATGGGATTTTCCAGGCATGAATACTGGATTGGGTTGCCATTTCCTTCTCCAGGGGATCTTCCCAACCCAGGGATCAAACCTACATCTCCTGCATTGTCAGGCGGATTCTTTATCACTGAGCCTCCAGGGAAGCCCCAGGTATATTACTACTAAATCTTATTTTAAAGTCAGATTGAGTAGGCTACATAGCATACTGTCAACTTAAATTTTCTTCTTTCCTATATGTGCAAATTTAAAACTTATTCCAGGAATTCACCACTGATCTGAAACCCTTCTTTCTGGCTTCCTCCTAACTCATGCAACTTAGAAATAACTGACAGTTTGCTTAACTTAAAAGCAAACTGTCGTTTTATTCAATAGTATCTTATTTACTTTCTCGGTAATACAAACCACAGTTGTAAATATGTATTCATTTATTTCATTTTTATTGTCTATCACCCCTACTAAATTGTGCTGCTGCTGCTGCTGCTAAGTTGCTTCAGTCGTGTCCGATTCTGTGTGACCCCATGGAAGGCAGCCCACCAGGCTCCCCGATCCCTGGGATTCTCCAGGCAAGAACACTGGAGTGGGTTGCCATTTCCGTCTCCAATGCATGAAAGTGAAAAGTGAAAGTGAAGTCGCTCAGTCGTGTCCGACTCTTTGCGACCCCGTGGACTGCAGCCCACCAGGCTCCTCCACCCATGGGATCTTCCAGGCAAAAGTACTGGAGTGGGGTGCCATTGCCTTCTCCTACTAAATTGTAAATAACTTATATTATGCCGCCTATTGTTAGCCTCTTACCTGTCTCCTGTATTCTCGGTTTTACTTTATTCAAATCTTCAGGAGCCTCACCAAGATTTTCTGCTAGTATTCTAAATAAAAGATTAAGATCTTCTTGATTTAGATTAACCTGTGAAATACAATGTTCCAAGAAAAGATAATTTCATTTTTAATGAAACAATTCTAACACAGAAAATAAATCCTTAGTAACAAAACACTAAGGACCGAATAATCTTAATGATGACTAAAAAATTATATAATCACTATACACTCAAGTATTTCACTACTTATTTCATGTCAAAGTGAAGACAGTGTCTGAGAAAAACAGTATGATTTATGAGTCAGTATTAGTTTCATCTACTTAATCAATATGATTCTCAGTGAAAGTTAATAATGATTAAAGAAATCAGATCACCTTTTTTTAAAGAAATTAATTTTGGAACATAAGTGCTACTATGCACATATAAGTGCTATTTTTTAAATAATAACAATTTCAATGTAATAGAAAGGCCATCTTCAATATAAAAAATAGGGTTCATTCAATGCTATAATTATCTTATGGGTACTTAGATATCCCTAAAATAAAAGGTTGTATATATAATATATAGAAGAAATAGAATTATAATATACTGATACTAATAATTTACAAGTAGATCTTTGCTAATGTGTACATATAACAAATTTAAAAGCTAAAGAACACTTAACTAAAGATTAAATTCTACTAAAAACAATGAAGATACTGTTGGACAATATCACACTGAAATTTTTCTTACAACAATCAGTGAAAAAAAAAGTCCACATTTCATTTGGATTTATAATGAGAAAATCTTCAGAGTCTCAACTTTCAATAACAAGGTTTTCTCCACTCATCTACTCACATTCATTGACTCAAGATGTCCTTTAATTTCCACAACAGGCACCTTGTGGTACCAAGATGCAGCTAGATTCCGATTTACAAAAAACTCCAAGTTAATTGGGTGCAACAGCTGAATATCAGGATGGGAGATTCCTGGCTGGATCACTGTCCTTATGGGAAATATAATTGATATATACGCATAAACATAGGGGTAAATGCAATATATCATTAAAAAAAAACAGAAAGTCCAAAGTTGTTGCTCTAAATGCTGATTTGAAACACAATGCTGTTTTAGTGTTTTCTAAACTTGATTTATAGTTAATTTAATCTACAATGCACCAGCATGAACAGATTAAAATACAGCTGACCTTTGAACTTCATGGGGCGGGGGTGGGGGGGGGGGTGGGCGCTAGTGGTGACAACCTTCCACTCAATCATGTAACTTTTACTTTGCCCTCCATATTTTGGTTCCTCTGTATATGCAGTTCCTCCACAACTATGGCTCCAAACAACCATGGGCTGTTAACACTGCATTATTTACCAATGGGAAAAAATCTGCTTATAAGCAGAATCATGCAGTTCAAACCCATGTTGTTCAAGGGTCAACTGTATATGATATACAATTAACCTTAAAAAAATTTTTTTTCTTTAAACAGAAGATAGATGACAACAATTTTTAAAAAGAAACTGATATCACTGACAATATGGAGGAATTATCTGTACAGTTGTTCAAGGATTCATACATACGCTGGTACAGAGATTAGAGAAAAAAGCGGCATTTGAAAAGCAAGCTCTAAGTTTATAAAGCTCTTCACCAGGATTCTTTTCTTGACATGCCTTATAATCATTCCTTTTTTACTCAAGATAATTAAATATCCTTGGATGGGGTAGAAAATGATGAATGGACACACTTTCAAATGTCCTCTGGTGTGAGCCCAAGAGACACATCATAACTTACACAGCACTCCTGCCAAAAATGTATAAGCTCAATTAAATCATGAGGAATCACTCAGACAAAACTGAGACTCATTCCATGAAACAACTAGACTACACTCTTCAAAACTGTCATCATCATGAAAAACAAAGAGGGCTAAAGAACTATTACAGAATAGTCTATCAGTATAGAAATCCCCCTCCCTAGTACAAAATACAATTTAATGCCACATGTTACCATGGACTAAAGGGGAAATTCTTGGACCAACTGGTAAAATCTGAATATTGATTGCATGTGCTATGTGCTCTGCCCATGGGATTTCCCAGGCAAGAATACTGGAGTGGGCTGTCATGCCCCCCTCCAGGGGATCTTCCTGACCCAGGGATTGAATCTGCAACTCCTGCATGACAGGTAGATTCTTTACCACTGAGACAGCGGGGAAGCCCTATAGAACCCATACTGGATAATACATTATACCAATGTTAAATTTGGTAACTGTGGTGATTATGTAAGAGGATTAAAGTCCTTGCTCTTTGGAGACACATGCTAAAGCATATAGGGGCAAAGGATAAGATATCTATTCTCAAATAGTTTAGCAAAAAATGTTTTAACTTCCAGTTATGAAATAAACCTTGGGGACGTAATGTATAGGATGGTGACTATAGTTAATATCACTATATCGTATATTTGAAAGTTGCTAAGAGAGTAGATCTTGAAAGTTCTCATAATAACAACAAAAAATTTCTGGAATATGTGTGTTGACAAATGTTAACTAGACTTACTGTGGTGACCATTTTGCAATACATACAAATATCAAATTGCTAAGCTGCATATCTGAAACTAGTATAATCTGTCAATTATATCTCAATAAAAATAAAATTTTTAATTTAAAATATTAAGTATATATACAGAATTAAAGCAAAGGCAAACAATTGGTGAATCCAGGTGAAGGATTATATGTGAACTCACAGTACTACTATTTTTGCAATTTGTCTGCAGGCTTGAGATTTTTCAAAATAAAAAGTTGATTTAAAGGACTTCCCTCATGGTCCAGTGGGTAAGAACACAGATTCACTGCATGAACCCATGCAATGGGACACGGGTCAATCCCTGGTCAGGGAACCAGGATCCCACAGGCCTTGGAGCAACTAAGCCCATGCACCGTAATCAGAGAGCCTACGCACTCCAAAGAAAATCCCGCATGACGTAACAAAGAACCCGCATGATGCAACTAAGACCCAAAACAGCCAAAAAAATTAATAAATATTTTAAGATAACTGATTTAAGATACTGTTCTGTGCAACAGAAATATGTTGAGTGTGAATTTCAACAGTCATAAAACTTCATAGACAATATTAAACAACACTTGAATACGTAATTATTGAAAGAGCATTACCTAGAAAGCTTCAGTTCTGTTAGTTGCACATCCATTCTATCAATCACTGGAGGGTCTGAGTAGTTTTCACCAGATACCAGACTGAACTGATTCTGAACTCTGATTAACCCAAGATCAACCACTACTGCATTGGTGGAAATGGAAGACTGTGGGATGACTATAACTGGTGCTTTCAAATCAATATTGATGGAAACACGAAAGCTCCTCTGGGCAAAATCTTTCACACTTGTGGCAGCCTTTTCTGCAGCCTGAGCAGTAGCTGCACTCAGAGCCTCTTTCGCTGTCTGGAAATTGTTCAGGAAGTTCTGGAGACACAAAGTAAAAGGACAAATTCAAACAGGAGGATAAGCACATCATTTCTAACACCATCTTCTTTTTATTTATGTGCTAATGTTTTCCCAATAAGTAACTTTCAGTTGAGTTCTATTTTTCTAAAGTTAGGAAAGAATTACTGACTATCCATCCATATGCATGAGCTACCTGACAATGGCTAATTATAAATAGAGTTATATGGCTGAGAAACAGAAAAAAAAATTATAATAGTTTTTACACTTGAGAATTTAGATTCACTATGTTCCAGAAAAAACAATTCCATTGTAGGCAATGCTAGACAAAAATCATTAAATGATTTCAACTGTTAAAGAGAGGTTTTGACCTCTACATTAATCCATAAATAATATCAATAATCAAATCAATGCACATCCTAAATTCAAAGTTTTAAGATTGCAATCATAATTATCAGACTTGCTTAAGTACTTCTAAGTCAAAAAAATCTATATATAAATGGTGATTTTACCAGAAGTGACATGAGGAATTTATGGAGATAGACAATCTGAATACAGCCAACATTGAGTGATACCACACCATCCACCTTGGACATGTCAGTATAGGAATCCCCCTCAGTAGCATCTGGATACAAATCCAAGTTAAAATGAAAGACTTCATTTCCCATTATTGACACAGCCTGAAAAGCAGAAATGTGGATGAACAATGACAATGATAAAATAAAATCCCTATTGAAAAGTGTTTATAATCATTATAGAAACATTTTCTATCAAAATATATTTCATTACCATTTTAAAAAATAAAATATATATTAAAATAAAATCTCTCATTCACCAAAAAATATTAATGATTTACTGTCACCTACTTTTTTATGAACTGTCTTAGGATCAACATCTGTGACAATAATATTTTCCAATCTGGCAAATAGTGACTGCTTTCTTGACTGAAGAGAAAGGGAAGAATCAAGTCCTGAAAAGAAGCATATTATTTTAATTTCTATAGATACCATAATAGGATCTTAAGATTTTTCTTCTATTGCATAACTTTATTTTGTAGGTGATATTTTCATAAATTTAGCAATGTCTGAACTCCCAATTGATAAGTGCAATATTAGATATTTTTGGTTTTATAAACAATGAAGCATATAAATTCATTAAAAAATAATATTTGAACTTTCAACCTTGTGAAGAAACTACATCTAGTACAAACAGATTATCTTAGGATTTTAGTAAATTCTTTATACTTATATCCAGTCATTTACATGGAGACTGTAAAAGTTTCATGAATCAACTTCAGATTAGTAGATACACTCCAGTTCAAAAAGAACACAGAAAAAGCCTGGTTTTCTGGGTTTTAAGTTCTACAAGAATTGTATTACACACATTCTTTACCTTTACCAGATCACAATGAGCTTATAGAGTCAGAGAAAAAATCTAGACTCATTTTAGCAGCTTTTGCCTAAAAGAACATAATGGGCTCTTAGGATTTGTTCTTCATAAGGTTGCTTTGTATTTGTACCAAGCTAAAGCATATTCACAGACCTTAAACTGAATTCTGGGTTGACACTTAGCTCAGCTCACCAGGAGCATCCCTACAAAGACATTAGTATTCCTTTCACCTCTGAGACACTTGTGTGTGCGTGCTCAGTTACTCAGCAGTGTCTGACTCTTTGTGACCCCATGGACTGCAGTGCATCAGGCTCCTCTGTCCATGAGATTCTCCAGGCTAGAATACTGGAGAGGGCTGCCATTTCCTTCTCCAGAGACAACTCTCAAAAAGGTCCAATTCACCAGTATATGTGGTTCAGCTCTTGAAGAGTTAAAAAGAAAGTATGTAGTCCAATTATGTCATAAAATAAGCCAGTTTTCAAAGCTCAGAGGCTTCCATTTGTGAATATGCTTTTGCATTGCAAAAGAAACCTTATCTTTTCAATGAATTTTAAGATCATGAGAACTTTTACCTTGAATCTTGATTTCAGCAATATTGTTCTTCTCATCGCAAACAACAACACAGAAAGCATTCAATTTGGCAAACAGCCTGAAGTGAATCATGTCACTGTCTTTAGAGGATACAACCACTGCAAATAAACAAAGCAATTCTATCACAGTGGGATTCTAGGGTTACATATTCTATGAAGGTTTCTTCCCTATATTAAGTGTTCGGCTTAAAATAATTACAGAAGTCTCAAGTTCTTAAAGATTTCAAACACTTTTTCGCTTTATATATTCTGTAGTTTGCATTTGCAATAGTGAGGTGTTACTTTTATAATGTAAAAGCAAGAAAACATTTAAATAAATATAAGGACACTGAAACTCAAGGAAGCTAAATAATGTGCCTATGGTCCCACAGTTTAAGTAGCAGAGTCAGGATCTAAACTGAGTTCTTTCTGGTTCAAAAGCTGGGCTCTTTTCCAATTCAATGATAACCTTGCATCCTGGCCCTCATGTCTGTGGGTCTTGATTTCCTTATCTGCAAAATGTTAGATATGATTAGTCTTCTATGGAGCCCATTCAGGAGCCACTAAGAAAGGAGGAAGAGCTCAAAATCAATACACGTCTTCTTCCCTTAGTACCTTGATAAAGGCATCGCCCATCAACAACAAAATAAGAACAAAAACAGACATTAAAAAAAAAAAAAACAGTATTAATCACATTTATCTAAGATATCAGGCACCCACGTATGACTTAGTTTGAAGAAAAGAACAAAAGGAGGGGAAATGGCATGTAAATGACTAACTAGATGGTCTCTAAGATTCCCCATTTGGCTCTACAATTCTAAAACCCTTTCTAACAAGAAACAACCATGTTTTTCATACCCTTCTGCAGAGCTGAATTTTTTTGCTGTTTTTCAGTAGAAACCTGTATGTCCTTGGTATCACTCATGTTTTGGCCATCTGATGGAATAATGGTTGTCAGGTAGTTAATAGAAGAGAGAAGAGCTTGTGTATGCAGCAACAGGTTTAAAGATGAAAAAGCCACCTAGAAATATTTTAGAAAGAAAATTACTTTCCCAGGCCAGCTGTACCAGTAGTCTCCATATGATGAATGCAAAAGGCTCCTAACTAGGTTTGCATCACTGCCTTATACTGCTTGGAAGGAAGGAAGAGGAAAGGAAGACTTATAACCCACAATCCTTAAATAGGGACTATATGCAGAATAAATTACACTTAGTGGGGATCAAGATAACCTAATTACTCCACTCCCCAAGCCTAATTATCATAGAGTATATAATCTGCCAGTAATGGTCATTCTAACATTCCAAATATACATGGCTTTTCTCAATCTTCAATGACTGACTATTATGATTATATAAAATATATATTAGCACATGAAACTCCAGAATCATCATGTGTTACCCTTATGTCAATAAATTATTTCAAATGTGATATGCATGAGATTTAAATATAAAAAATGCAATTAAGAGTGACTCAGTCACTGATCTTCTACCACAATTATGATCTTATCATTAAAAAAAGAATATATAACTCATAGGAAAAAATATATTTTTTAAAACAGTAACTCCAAAAAGCTAAAATAGAAAACAAACTGCTTTAAAGAATATATGATTTTCTAAAAGCAAATTGATTGTTTTTTAATCTATTTGGCTCTACCAGGTCTTAGTTGCAGCATGCAGGATATCTAGCTCCCTGACCAGGGATCAAACCCAACCCCCTGCATTGGGAGCAGGGAGTCTTAACCACTGGACCATCAGGGAAATCCCAAAGTGAAATTTTTTTTAAAAAACTCACTTTTTATTCAAAAGAATTTGTTTTCATTGCTTCAAAACACTGCTACTGCTGCTAAGTCGCTTTAGTCGTGCCCGACTCTGTGTGACCCCATAGACGGCAGCCTACCAGGCTCCACCGCCCTTGGGATTCTCCAGGCAAGAACACTGGAGTGGGTTGCCATTTCCTTCTCCAATGCATGAAAGTGAAAAGTGAAAGTGAAGTTGCTCAGTCGTGTCCGACTCTTAGCGACCCCATGAACTACAGCCTACCAGGCTCCTCCGTCCATGGGATTTCCCAGGCAAGAGTACTGGAGTGGGTTGCCATTGCCTTCTCCTTCAAAACACTAAGTGGACATAAAAATTATTAAAAGGAAGAATCAATATTTAATAGATTCTCCCATGTCTCCAAGATAAAATCTGAAACTCATTTCTCTCATTTTCTTTTTATTGTTTCCTAAAACAAAATTCTTCCTCTATTTGACTACCTTAGTGTGGCTCCAGAGTACTCAGCATCTCTCCTTATATTTCACATTCTTTCTGAGCCCTGCATTAAATGATATTGTCTGGTTTGTTCAGAATCCTGTTGGTTCTTCGTCAATTAAAGTTCCCTCATCTACAGCATTCCCTCCTTTAGAAATAATCTGGATGTGATACAGTAAGTTAAAATAAGAGCATTATTATCCTGAATCAGAAACACTGAGTATGAAAAGACATTTATGAGGTTAATTTATAACTTGTAATGGTTCCTCAAAGGATACTTAGACTTCCAGAGTAGGTTATTTCCAAATAGGATGTAGTCTTTTGATAGAATTTCTTACCTTAAATGTTTGTTCAGTTTTTTCAAAGGTAGTTTGAAAACTGGGTCCATTCTTATCAGCCTAAAAAAAAAAAAATGTTCTAAGGAAGGAATTAAGACCAAAGTAAACAAATCATTTACTTATAGTCATTAATTTATTTATATTCAGTTACAACTGTATTTTTAAATACATTATATATTTAATTTTATCATTATTTTAAAGTTACATCCAAATCCATTTATTAGAAGAGTACAAATTTGTCCTCCTCCTTTAAACAGAGGAGAGCATGGCATCACTCACTTTTGGGAAATGGCTAGGGATCAGAAGGATAAACTATGAAGGCTAGAAGGTTTCAAGGTAGTCTAGCCCATCTATTAGAAGGTGAAAGAAAGGGAAAGTCACTCAGTGGTGTCCGACTCTTTGCAACCCTATGGTCTATACAGTCCACTGAATTCTCCAGGACAGAATACTGGAGTGGGTAGCCTTTCCCTTCTCCAGGGGATCCTCCCAACCCAGGGATTGAACCCAGGTCTCCCGCATTGCAGGTGGATTCTTTACCAGTTAAGCCACAAGGGAAGCCCAAGAATACTGGAGTGTGTAGCCTCTCTCTTCTCCAGGGGATCTTCCCAACCCAGGGACTGAACCGAGGTCTCCTGCATTGCAGGAGGATTCTTTACCAGCTGAGTCACAAGGGAAGCCCAGCCCATCTATTACCTAATGTTTAAATCCCATTAGAAAGTCTTCAATTTTAGGATATCTCCAGGAAAAGAAATCTCATTTCCTTAGAACTCCAAACTTTAGAGAACTTTGATTTAATGAGGTCTTCACACTGAATCAAAAACCCATCTCCCATCATAATTACCAACTGCTTCAAGTTCTGTCCCTCAGGAATACATAAATTCAAAGTTTTACCTCCTGTGAGAAGCCTTCTGGCTAGATCAGTATCTCTGCCTCCCCACTCCCACAGCGCTTTGTGTTCTTCCTTATTAAAGAATCAAACACATTATATTTTAATTATTGCTTACCTATCTCCCTACTGGTCTACATATTCCTTAAGAATAGAGAATGTTTTCATCTCTGTATCCCAAATGCGTAACAGAATCTGACACAAAAGACATTCAATAAATAGTTATTGAATGATCAAACAAATCAACTAATCTTGAATGAAACCAAATGCCATCAGTTCCTGCAGCATTCTTCATATAACATACTTTTGAGTCACTTCCAAACCCTGGCAGTTCTCTACTCAATCAAATCCAATTTGATTTGATTGGACTGCATCCCTTCTGAGGTAGGATACCCAGCCAAATATCACCTACACAAGCAATGAATGCAGGTGGACGAATGTCCCCCAGAAGACAGGAGGATTTATTTCATCCAGGCTTCCATCTTTGTAGACAAGAAGTCTGGCTTTGTAAAATCCTAGTCCTGTACTTGAGTGAAAGAGAAAGAAGGTGTACAAATGGAAAGAGAAACAGTAGATATCCCTGTGATTCAAAGCCATGGCACAAAACAACTGCCTTTAATAATCTACTCTCATCTTTTCCCTCCCAGAGGATAGCTTAGAGTATTAAAATAAATACATAAACATTCTATGACCCTTACCTTAATGTACTCCACTTTTAAAAGATCTAACCCAGGTTTGTCAGAAGAGCTAATCAAGTGAAGTGGCTTCTTTTTAGATCCTGGATTAAAGAAAAAGAAAAAAAAAAGTATTTCAAATAAACTGCTAACAGGTACTACCAGATATCCTCTATAACCTCATGAAGATATACCAGTCACTGCCTCCGGAAGCCAGGGAGGGAGATGTGATTTATCCACTGTTTTATCCATCTTTTATTATTTGCAGTCTTATAACTCCTGTTTATGAGATAGCTTAGAATTTTCCACTGGAATAATCTTCTCTAAGGGAAATAATAGCCTAGGAAATTACTGTGGATTCATTCCTTCATTCCTCAAACATCCAGTGAGTACACAAGATGTACCCTGGAATGAATAAACCATAAAAGCTACTGAGAGAATTAATTTTATGTCCCATCGTTTTAATTTTTATAACCTGATGCTGTTTCTGATATACAAACACTACTGAATTGAAAGAAAAAGGATTTCAATATTATAAGACCAGAGATAAATTCTAAATTTTGCCATTCATAAAATGCATAATCTTAAATAAGCCACTTAATCTTTCTCTATTTAACCTTCCTTTGTTAAATGGGAGTAATACGCCCTATATAATGGGGATTTATACAGACTCTCTGAGGCAGAAGATCATAGTAGTAGTTAAGAATATAGACCCTAGGGCCAGATTTCTAGGGTTTTAATCATGGTTCAGCCACTACCTAGCAGTGTGATCTTGGGTAAATTATGTAACCAATTTACAACTTCATTTCCTCTTGTGAAAGCTAGAGATAATACCATTGCCTATCTCATAGCATTGTTATAAGAGTTAAATGAGTTACTATTTATAAGATGCTTAGAACACTTCTAGCTATTATTTATTATAAATTATTACTAAATAAATATAAGTGTTTCATATACTCAAAAGTGATAATAAAGCTGTTATTGTCTATTATTTCTACTTTTATGGTTATTACCTTGAATTTCATGGTAATCCAAGCTGATTTTCTTTAAATAAGACACTGCAGTTAAATCAAATGTTCTCATTGTAGCCTCTGTTCCTAACTGAGTAACATTAAACACTAGAATTGTATCTTCTTCCTTCTGTTGTTTGGTAAATTCCAGAATCACCTAAAACAATCAGGATAGCCAAAGAAAGTACTCTGAATCATACTTAAAAACACAAAATCCTTCTTCATATATATCATCAAGACAATAATAGAAATTTTGCTTATACTCTTCTATTACAATCAAGCTATTTACCATGATTGCATGTTATCATCTTAAACTCTATGAGAATATAACTACATCTATCTAGAAATTGTGATGAAATTTTATAACCTTATTGATTTACTCTTTTAATTTAGTAAACATAGAACTACATGAATTCTTCCTTAATACGATTTTCTAAAACCTATACCTCAAAACTAAAAGTCATGTTTGGTGATAAAAGAATCATCACCATTAATGTAAAAAGTAAGACAAGGATGTTTACTATTACACTACTATTCAGATTTACTGCAGAAATGACAGTCAGTATATTTAGCCAACAAAATAAAACATATATGTTTTTAAAAACATGCAAGCTCTTTGATATCCATCAAAAGATGGAGGTCTTTGTCCCCTCCCTTAGAATTTGGGCAGGGTTATAACTGCTTCAATCAATAGAGTACAGAGTTCCATAAGGATTTCCAAAGTCAAAAAGGCCATGAAACGTCAACCTAGGCTTTCTCATTCTGGGGGAAGCTAGTTGCCAGATAAAAAGTTCAACTACCCTGAAGCTGCCATGCTCAGGAGGCCAAGAGTTGGCGCTGTGGTCAACAATCCCAGCTGAGCCCCAGTCAAGGTCCAGTACCCACTGCCAGCCTCATGACTGAGCCATCTCTGGAAGCCCTCTGAGTGTTCATTCGGGTCACTGCTACTCCAGTAAAATCTGACCAAGAGCACATGAAAGACCACATGCAAAAATTACTAAATGGGCTCTTCCAGAATTCCCAACCCACAAAACTATTAGCAAGATAAAATAATTGTTTTGGACTACTACATGTTGGGAAAACCTATAAGCCAGCCATAGTAACTAGAATAATACAAATGCCAGGGAAAAAGCAAAAGCTAATATTATCAGCTGTGATATAAACATATATCTAAGAAAATCAGAGTGTCAACTGAAAAACAGAAACAGTAAAACAGTCCTGTAAGATAATTCAATACACAACTGAGATCCAAAAATGTCTAATAAATCAGTAATTTAAATGAAAGCATTGTGGTGGATTCATTTTGATATATGGCAAAACCAATACAATATTGTAAAGTTAAAAAATAAAAGAAAAAAAAAGAAATTAAATTAAAATAAAAAAATAAATGAAAGCATTCAAATCATATAATAATAAATAAAATCATGGGTAAATATTTTTGTTATTGTTCAGCTGCTCAGTAGTATCCAATTCTTTGTACTCCATGGACTGCAACACACCAGGCTTCCCCTTCCTACACTACCTCCCAGAGTTTGCTCAAACTCATGTCTATTGAGGCAATGATGCCATCCAACCATCTCATCCTGTCTCCCCCTTTTCCTTCTGCACTAAATTTTTACAGCATCAGGGTCTTTTCCAATGAGTCAGCTCTTCATATCAAGTGGCCAAAGTACTGGAGCTCCAGTTTCAGCATCAGTCCTTCAAATGAATATTCCAATGAATATTCAGGAAATGAGTATTCCTTTTAGGATTCACTGGTTTGTTCTCCTTGCTGTCCAAAGGACTCTCAAGAGTCTTCTCCAGCACCACAGTTCAAAAGCATCAATTCTGTGGCGCTTAGCCTTCCTTATGGTCCAACTCTCACACCCATACATGGCCACTGGAAAAACCACAGCTTTGACTAGATGGACCTTTGTCAGCAAAGTGATATTTCTGCTTGTTTAATACACTGTTAAGGTTTGTCATAGCTTTTCTTCCAAGAAGCAAGCGTCTTTTAATTTCATAGCTACATTTACTGTCCACACTGATTTTGGAGCCTAGGAACATGGGCTGATTCCATTGTTCCACCATCCATTTGCCATGAAGTGATGGGACCAGATGCCATGATCTTAGCTTTCTGAATGCTGAGTTTTAAGCCAGGTGTTTAACTTTCACCTTCATCAAGAAGGTCTTTAGTTCGTCTTTACTTTCTGTCATTAGGGTGATGTCATCTGCATGTCTGAGGTTATTAATATTCCTCCCAGCAATCTTGATTCCAGCTTGTGCTTCATCCAGCCCAGCATTTCTCATGATGTACTCTGCATATAAGTTAAATAAGCAGGGTGACAATATATAGCCTTGATGTACTCCTTTCCCGATTTGGAACCAGTCCATTGTTCCATGTTCATGTTGCTTCTTGACCTGAATACAGGTTTCTCAGGAACCAGGTAAGGTGGTCTGGTATTCCCATCTCCTGAAGAATTTTCCAGTTTGTTGTGATCCACACAGTCAAAGGCTTTAGCATAGTCAATGAAGCAGAAACAGATATTTTTATGGAATTCCCTTGCTTTTTCTATGATCCAACAAATGTTGGCAATTTGATCTCTGGTTCCTCTGTCTTTTCTATATCTAGCTTGTACATCTGGAAGTTCTTGGTTCACACACTATTGAAGCCTAGCTTGAAGGGTTTTGAGCATTACCCTACTAGCATGTGAAACGAGCACAACTGTGCGGTAGTTTGGACATTCTTTGGCATTGCCCTTCTTTGGGACTAAAATGCTAAACACACCCTAAAACTAGAATATAAAGAAAAAAATTAGATAAATTTCACTATATAAATATTTAAAAATTTGGAATGGCATAAAAAAAAGGTCAAACTGGGAAAAATATTTCAAATGACACTACTATTTTTTCTTAGATGATTTTGATTGTTTATCACTTTAGTTCATTAATTTAATACTTTAAAAAATATTTATTGAGCTTCATCTTCCATGTATAAGAGAGTGTCAGCCAATTAGAACATCAAAATAACCAGGACAGACAAGGTCCTTGTCTTCATGAAGCTTACACTCTAGGGACATTGCTGCTGCTAAGTCACTTCAGTCATGTCCGACTCTGTGCGACCACACAGATGGCAGCCCACCAGGCTCCCCAGTCCCTGGGATTCTCCAGGCAAGAACACTGGAGTGGGTTGTTGCTATTTCCTTCTCCAGTGCATGAAAGTGAAAGTGAAGTCTCTCAGTCGTGTCCGACTCTTAGCGACCCCATGGACTGGAGCCTACCAGGCTCCTCCATCCATGGGATTTTCCAGGCAAGAGTACTGGAGTGGGGTGCCACTGCCTTCTCTGCTAGGGACGTTAGGGGAAAGCAAAGGTTACTCTCCTATGTTGGGTGGTCAGGCCTTTCTAGTAAGTTACCATTTCTGAAGGAAGTAAAGAATCAAGTCATACAGGAAGAGTTTTCCAGGCAAAGGAAACAGCAAGCACAAAGAATATGTGCTGGTGCATATAAGAAACAAAAAAAGCACGCATAAGCTCCACATGGCAAGAAATCTGCTCACTGCTGTAGCTCTATTATTTAAAATGATGCCTGGTATTTGTTGACATTGATAAATATTTATTGAAGGAATGAATGAAATGTGGCTGGAGCAGAATGAACAAGGCAGAAGAGAACTGCAGATGAAGCCAAAGAAGTCACATAGTGTGATTGTAGATCATGTAAAACACTGTAGCCATGGGAAGAATTTAGCCCTTTACTGTGAGTGAGATGGAAAGCCTCTATCGGGGTATGAGCAAAGCATGATCTGACTTTCCCTATCAAAGGATCACTCCAGGTACTGTGCAGAGAACAGAGTACACGATAGAAGCAGGGAGACAGTTAAGAGCCTTCTGCAATAGTCCAATGGAACAGAAGGGAAATCATTTGAGAATCTTATGAAGGTAAAGTCAAGGGGTTTTCTAATATGTTAGATGGAAATATGAGAGACAGGTAATTCGAAGGCTGAACATGGAAAATACATCTTTCTTCAAACAAATCCCAATAATAGGTATACAACAGTCACTAAGAAACACCTCCTTTTTATACCTTTTCTGTTTTATTCCAAAGCAATAGATTTTCATTTAAAATTCCTTAGTACATAAAAAGCAAAGAGGCAAAAACGAAAATGAAAAACTATAATCTCACCATGCAAAGAGGAACACTATCATTTATTTTAAAAAGGTGTGTTTGCACGTGTTTAATTTCTAAATGGAATTATATCCTTGGAACTGTAACCTCTTTTTTTCCCCCAAATAAAAATATGCTGTGAACATCGCTCCATGTCAATGTTTCCTTTTATTATTACATGACTTAATGACTGTAAAGACAATGCTGCAAATTTAGAGTGAGTGAAGTCGCTCAGTCATGTCTGACTCTTTGCGACCCCGTGAACTGTAGCCTACCAGGCTCCTCCATCCATGGGATTTTCCAGGCAAGAATACCGGAGTGGGTTGCCATTTCCTTCTCCAGGAGATCTTCCCGACCCAGGGATTGAACCCAGGTCTCCTGCATTGTAGGCAGATGCCTTACTGTCTGAGCCAGCTGCAATTTTAGGTTGCTTGCATTTTTCTAAATTATAAGCATGAAAATAAACTATATTCTTTAGATTAAAAATTGAAAAAACTGAAGTAAATATGTCACAAATTTTCTACAGAAAAGAAAATCCTAATTGAGAGTCTCAAGCTTTTCCTAGATCAGATATACTGTAGATCACACATATCAGTTTTTACAAAATAACATTTTATTTCCTTAGAACTATGTGTCTATGTGTGTGTATACACACATGCATGCGTTTGTGGTAGTAGGGAAGATAGAATACCATATTTTAAATATATTTAATGTTTGGGTCTAGCAAGACACTTGTTTATAAGGACAGCAGTAACAAGAATATATTTATGGACAAACAAATACACATACCTCTTTAACTTCAAACTTTAGTAGAAGATTAATGAGCTCCTCATTTGGGGCCTCAGGAGCTTTTTTCACATCTGACGCTTTCGTACTTTTACTAGGCTGTATGTCTCCATCCTCAGCATCAAAATACTCATCATCAGATTCTAAAGGAAGAAAACTGACTTGAGAGAATGTCCATCAAAAACTGCGTAAAACACTCAAACTGAAATAGCTCAGAAGTAAACTTCATTTATTAGACAAAGCCTTCATATTCAGAATCATAATACAGCTTCTTTCTAAGTCCCACAAAGTAACTCAACCTGGCATGAGATAATCATATATAAAATCAAATTGCCTTTCTATTTCCTTCTTCAACATTTCTGATTGCTTTTCACTTCAGCTTATTCATTCACTTTTCAATAAAATATTTATTGGATATCATCTATCACATATCAGTCTGTTCTAGCCACTAAGGATACTAGAGTGACCAGGACAGACATTATCCTTGCCTTCATCAAGTTTACATTCCAGTTCTAAATCAAAAAAGATCAGTTAGACCAGAGATAAAGAAAAGACTCAAGTAGAGATCAGGGCCAAAAAAAAGGAGCTTATTTAGAATCTTAAACACTGTCAATCACAAAAACACTTTCATACAAACAAAGAAACTCAGCCATAAATAAAAATAAATGATTTAAAGTCTCACTGTTGGTTAGTAGCACAACTAGAAATAAAACCAGTCAAATACTACAACACTTTCACAATTCTTTTGTCAAAATTGTATTTCAATATACTAATTGATAGGTTTTGTTTAATAAAGAACATTTTACTCTCCTTACCTGATTCAATGCCATCCAGCAACAAAGGCGTACCAAGTAGGCCTTTTGTTCTAGTTGATATAATAGGAATTGAGGATACCTAGAAAATAATACAAAAAGTTTTCTAAACATACTAATTTGCAAATGTACATAAATGAGATAAATACTTAAAAAGTAATAGTGAGTGAGAGCTGCAAAGACACATATACAGCACACAAATCTTCCAACAAAGCACACTTCACAATCAACTAACTAATGGTTGGCTGGAGTTTACTTATTATTAAGACTATCACTTGCATTTAAAAGGGCAAAATCATGTATAACTAGTAGGTAAGTTTGCTTATTATTGTGTCATTCAGTTGCTGTCTGTTACAATAGTAACCCTACATCTTCTCCAAGGTTTCTGGAAAATAGTATCAATATTAGTTGGCTATCTCAAACTTCACTTCAAAATACATGGAAGCCCAACATATATTTTATGTTATAAAGATCAATTCCAAGTAAAGTGATCTAGGACTTTTAAGTCTAACACATATGAACACTTTATAATGATCATTATGTTTGGCAATATTTTAAAGATTTCTATGTCTCCAGTTCACTTCAGTCTTTCAGTTGTGTCCGACTCTTTGTGACCCCGTGGACTGCAGTACACCAGGCTTCCCTATCCATCACCAACTCCTGGAGCTTATTCAAACTCATGTCCATCGAGTCGGTGATGCCATCCAACCATCTTATCCTCTGTCATCCCCTTCTCCTCCTGCCTTCAATCTTTCCCAGAATCAGGGTCTATTCAAATGAGTCAGTTCTCATCAGGTGGTCAAAGTATTGGAGTTTCAGCTTCAGCATCAGTCCTTCCACTGAATATTCAGGACTCATTTCCTTTAGGATTGACTGGTTGGATCGCCTTGCTGTCCAAGGGACTCTCAAGAGTCTTCTCCAACACCACAGTTCAAAAGCATCAATTCTTCAGTGCTCAGCTTTCTTTATAGTCCAACTCTCACATACATTCATGACTACTGTAAAAACCACAGCTTTGACTAGCTGGACCTTTGTTGGTAAACTAATGTCTCTGCTTTTTAATATGCTGTCTAGGTTGGTCGTAACTTTTCTTCCATGGAGCAAGCTTTTTTTAATTTTACGGCTGCAATCAATCATCTGCAGTGATTTTGGAGCGCAAAAAGATAAAGTCTGTCACTGTTTCCACTGTTTCCTCATCTATTTGCCATGAAGTGATGGGACCAGATGCCACGATATTAGTTTTCTGAATGTTGAGTTTTAAGCCAACTTTTCCACTCTCCTCTTTCACTTTCATCAAGAGGCTCTTTAGTTTTTCTTCACTTTCTGCCATAAAGGTGGTGTCATCTGCATATCTGAGGTTATTGATATTTCTCCCGGAAATCTTGATTCCAGCTTCTGCTTCATCCAGCCTAGCATTTCTCATGATGTGCTCTGCATATAAGTTAAACAAGCAGGGTGACAATATACAGCCTCGACGTACTCCTTTCCCAATTTGGAAACAGTCTGTTGTTCCATGTCCAGTTCTAACTGTTGCTTCTTGACCTACATACAGATTTCTCAGGAGGCAGGTCAGGTGGTATGGTATTCCCATCTCTTTCAGAATTTTCCAGTTTGTTGTGATCTGCACGGTCAAAGGCTGGCATAGTCAATAAAGCAGAAGTAGATGTTTTTCTGGAATTCTCTTGCTTTTTTGATGACCCAATGGATGCTGGCAATTTGATCTCTGGCTCCTCTGCCTTTTCTAAATCTAGCTTGAACATCTGGAAGTTCATGGTTCACGTACTGTTGAAGCGTGGCTTGGAGAATTTTGAGCATTACTTTGCTAGAGTGTGAGATGAGTGCAATTGTGCAGTAGTCTGAGCATTCTTTGGCATTACCTTTCTTTGGGATTGAAATGAAAACTGACCTTTTCCAGTCCTGTGGCCAGTGCGGAGTTTTCCAAATTTGCTGGCATGCTGAGTGCAGCACTTTCACAACATCATCTTTTACAATTTAAAATAGCTGAACAGGAATTTCATCACCTCCACCAGCTTTGTTCCTAGTGATGCTTCCTAAGGCCCACTTGACTTCACCTTCCAAGATGTGTGGCTCTAGGTGAGTGATCACACCATCGTGGTTATCTGGGTCATGAAGATCTTTTTTATATTGTTCTTCTATGTATTGTTGCCACTTCTTCTTATGATCTGCTTCTCTTAGGTCCATACCATTTCTGTGCTTTATTGCACCCAATTTTGCATGAAATTTTCCCTTGATATCTCTAATTTTCCTGAAGTGATCTCTAGTCTTTCCCATTCTATTGGTTTCCTCTATTTCTTTGCACTGATCACTGAGGAAGGCTTTCTTATCTTTCTTGCTATTCTTTGGAACGCTGCATTCAAATGGGTATATCTTTCCTTTTCTCCTTTGCCTTTCACGTCTTTTCTTTTCTCAGCAATTTGTAAGGCCTCAGACAACCATGTCTGGTTTCTACGTCTACTTTTACTTAAAACACATTTCCTAAAAGTGAAGAACATTTTTCTTTTCATCTATGTATCTTTGTTTCCGTTATTCCCTACAAGAGACTTTATACCATCACTCCAAAACAGTAGCAACCAAAGGCTAGTCTTTATTTACTCAGTGTACAGAATCAACTACAATAAACCCCCCAAAAATATCACATAAATGAAACTGGCTGTAAACAATACTGAAAAACAAAACAGCTCACAAAAAGATGAAAAAAACTCACCATATATAAAGATGTAAAGATATTTAGAATTTTTATTATCTCTATTTACCTGTTTCTCTGGAGACTGTGCAGATGATTTCTGTGGCAAGGGTATACTGTTAATCAAACATAGCACATCTTTCATCTTCTGGTCAGAAATTCTCACATGCATCAAAGGAAGCCCTCCGGATACTTTAAATCTAAAAACATAATTAATTAAACTCTAAGGTTTCAAGGTCCAGCTTCTCTATACTATGGAAGAGGGAAGGGAGTGGAGAGGAGATTACCTTGTGGGGTCAAAGTTACCTTGGATATGTTTTAATATAATTACATTAATGTCTCAACACTGTCAGGGAATAGGAAGTTCTATGTAAGCCAAGTTTTGTATCCTTCTTAAGCAGCTAAACTATCTTAAGCAAAACTTATTTTTTAGGAAGATATTGTAAACACAAATTGTCTATGTTTTAAAACCTAAAACACTGTATATAACTTATTTGCTGGTGTTAAAGATTTGTCATTCTAAACATCAAAGAGTACCCACCCCATCATTCTCTACCTTCTTACCTCCCTTTAATTAATTTTATAGCATTTGTCAGCACCTGACATAGTATTAAACTTCCCCCAGAAAGAAAACTCCAGGCCCAAGAGGTTTCACTGGCAAATTCTACCAAATGTTTAAGGAGGAAAAAAACACCAATTCTACACAACTTCCCTCCCTGAGGCCTGATACACTGATGCCAAAACAAGAAACTAAGGCACAGGTCAACAGCCCTCATAAACAGAGACGTAAGGTTTTAAAACTTCATGACAAAATTTTAGCAAGCAATTCCAACATTTTAAAAGAATAATACATTACTAAAACAGGTTTATCTAGTAATGAATGGCTGGTTTAACATCCAACTGATAAAGAGTACCAATGAACTACTGATACACCCAACACAAATAAATCTCAAATCAATTATAATGAAAGAAGTCAAAAAAAGAACTGAAATTGTATGATTTTATTTATATAAAAGTCTAGAAAACTCCAACAAACTGGGAGTGTCAGAAAGCAGATCAGTGTTTCCTGGAGACCGAGGGGAGAGAAGCTAGCAGGAAGGGATGTGAGGGAGCAAATTCAAAGCAGCACAAAGACTTCTGAGGATGATGGGCGTGTTCATGATCTTGACCATGGAGACGGTTCCATAGAAAAATACTTACATCAAAACTTATCAAAAAGTACGTTTCAAACAGATGCAGCTTATTGAATGTCGATGAGACTTCAATAAGACCGTTCTTAAAAAGGCAACAAAAATATATCATAATTATTGACTTAAATTCAAAATTCAGTTTCTACTTTCCATTCCCTTATTCTCAAGATTTCTATGGCTTCATAATCAAAACAGCTTGTAATTTTTAAAGATTTTCTTTTTTAATATAGAACCTTGAATTTGATCCATCCAAAAACACATGGTATACATACTGTTGATTCACTTTGCTGCACAGTAGAAACTAACACAACGTTATAAAGCAACCATACTCCAATAAAAATTAATAAAATAAAAAATGGATAACCAACTTTTACAGGATGTGAAAGTCCAAATGCTTCTGAAACAAGAGAGGTGATATATAATTCCAATAAACATTTTCTTAAAAATGTATTTCTGCTATAAGACAATCATTATTTTTTGTGCCCTTTAGAAACCTAGCTGTGGTTTCTTAAAATTCAGTAACTGATGCAGAATTATTTCACCTTGTTGATTTTATAATATAAAGGAAACTCATACATTACCTTGCCATTCTAATGTCTTTTTCCACCATTGCTTTGGCCAACTCAACGTGAATATCCATGGGTTGCAATATATGCATAGTAGATGGATGCTGAAATCGACACTCCTTCCAGTTTTCATCTTAAAAAAATGTTTACTTAAATCACTATTTTTATTTATTAAATAATTATTTTAGATTATCAGATGTTCTATGGAAAACTGATCAGAAATAATTTAGAAATATATTCAATAATACTGACTTTTACTTCTTTCAACATACAAGCTAAATGACCTATATTTTTTAATTGACAAAAGTCAAAGACTATGATATACAAATAATTCTAAATATTTATTTGAAGAATTTTTTTATAACATCTTACATTTTAAAGCTAACAGAGAAAACAATCTAGGAATTTACTGCCTTTGATTCCAGAATTAGAGATCAAGGCTGGGGAGCTGCAGGAAAAGAAAAAGGAGAAAATGGGGTAGGGGGAAGAACAAAGAAGTTTCTGGCAATTATTCTAAAGGAAAAATGAGTTTTATCAAGCAAGATTTTACGACAAGAAAAGAACAATAGTCACTTCTCTTCCAAATAAGAAGGTTGTAAAGACAAACTTCCAATGATTAACAGAACCCTACACATATCTTAATTGATGGCAATAAATAAACTTCTTTTATTGCTTATAATTCAAACAATTACTATTAAGTATATACAAAAGAAAAGGCAGCTTTAATGGTCTGTACAGGTACTTCTCTTCAAGAAATTAATATTCAGGCTCTATCTATAAGACTAAGTACAGCATTATGTATTTATATTTTAATAAATCTCAGCACTCCCACTATTGTATATACTCTGCACATAGAAGCCACATCCTTTCCTCCAATGACCTTCCACAGAGTGATATATACTCAAGGATATTTTGCAAATATTTATTGCTTCTAGATACTAAAGAAGTATAGAGAACCAGTGATCTTCATTTAAGCAGAAAACACCAAAGCTTTTGGAAAATAAGTTCACTACCTTTAAAGATTATATCCATACTTCTCAAGTATCAAATGTAATACTACTCAAAATAAAAACCAGGCTGATAGTAAAATATTTTAAAAATGAAGGCAGCAAGGAGAAACAACACTGAGACATCCCAAACACACTGGGATAGAGGAACGTGAGCTAAATGCAACTTCTATTTTGTGTTTTACGGGAGTTTTACATCACATTTAAAAAAAAAATAGGCAGTGACTGGACTTAGATACCAACAGTACTAAGTACCTGAAGATGAACAGCCACCATCTCTATTTGGAATTGTGACAAAGATTTTCACTGAGGGGCTCCTATTTGGTTCTCTTAAGTGACCAGCAGCATACATGTTCAAAACGTCATCAGGGATGATATACATGCGAACATACATATCCATTTACCAAAGCTATTCAGCATAATTTCAAGGTCCTGAAAACTGAGCAACAGTTTACCTGCTCTTGCAAAGAGTAGCTGCACACTTTTTATTTCAACATCAAACTTGTCATATGCCTTATCCATTATTTCTTCCAGAGATGAATTACTGGTCTTCTGCAAACCTTGATCTTTACTGTTAAGCTAAAATGGAGAGAAAGCTTAATTTTTTAACAGAAAAATCTATATATCAACATAAGTTGTTTTCTTAAAGCCTAAATAAAATTAAAATGTTGCTCTTAATGAATTCACATTTTGCTCCAGTTTCTGATAGTTATTAGCAAATATTTTATTTGGAATATACCATATGAGCATACGTCTCTATTATGTTTGGATAACAGGGACTCAGCATGCTGACATTAATTAGAAGATGAGTTACAAGAACTCTCTCTCAATCTGTCTAAACATGCAACAAATCCTGGCTCTCAGGAGTCGTCACTACTTGTGGATCAAGTTCCCCTACAATTCATCTTAAACTCTCCACCATAAAAAAGAAGGTTTTATTCCTTCCTCTCCCCACTACATAAATGCATAATTAGGCCATTAGAATTCAGCTCCAATCTCAACTTCCTTTTCCCTCTGCTGAAAGGAAATCAAGGATCAATTCAGGACAACAGTTTTTGAAATCACTTTTTCTCAGAAGATTGGAATGCTGGGAGGTTCAACATCCACGTCCTTGGAGTTCTCTTATTCTAATAGTTGTTGTCAGTGATTTAACAAATATATAATCATGTTTGCATAATTTTCTATTCTCAAGATATATAAATGAACAAAGAAAACTATGTAATTGGATTTTAGAAACCTAGGAACGCTTGAAAACTAGAAGTGCATCTTTCTAATTAGGAAAAGACAGCACTAATCCAGCCTTCAATATCAAATCATCCACCATTTCAGAAAATGTAAGGTATTTTTTTTTGAATAGCCACAAAATACATAGAAACTACACAATCTATGTTAAACGTGACAAAATGCTTAACAAGAAGTAAGTCTGGGTTTAGTTTAAGTGAACTTTGAGAGAAAAACAGTGAACTGTCAGACAGCTAGCTACTAAGCTGAGCAAACATGGGCAGGCAGAAATGTATACACACCTACCCGAAAGGTACCAAAATCTAAGATGAGAAGATCTGACTTTTCATGGTGGAAACCGGTCTGTGGAACTATTAGATAAGAAGGCTTCAGATTTATCCTTAAATCAAGAACTTTTCGGGTTTCAATAATATGTGTAAGTCCTACAAGAAGAAAAGGAAATGATGAAAAACAGCCAAATTTAAATACATTAATATAATCGTATCATTAATGAGAAAAAGAATATCACTTGAATAGTATGTTGGTGACGTTCTTTTCACAGATTAGGTCCTCCACTTGGCATGTAAGTTTAAATTACATGTGATCAATGGGAAACAATCACACTGCATAATACAATAAACCTGACACACCTAGTATTTCAGTCAGAGAGTGAAAAATTCATTATTTCTTTAGTTAAGTGGGCTTCCCTGATAGCTCACTTGGTAAAGAATCCGACTGCAATGCAGGAGACCCGGGTTCAATTGCTGGATCGGGAAGATCCGCTGGAGAAGGGATAGGCTACCCACTCCTGGAGAAGGGATAGGCTACCCACTCCAGTATTCTTGGGCTTCCCTTGTGGCTCAGCTGGTAAAGAATCTGCCTGCAATGCAAGAGACCTGGGTTCAATCCCTAGGTTGGGAGGATCTCTTGGAGAAGGAAAAGGCTACCCAGTGCAGTATTCTGGACTGGAGAATGCCATGGACTGTATAGTTCACAGGGTCACAAAGAGTGAGATACGACTAAGCAACTTTCACTTTTCACTTTAGTTAAGTAACCAGATATAGTGGGTAACTTGAACTTAGAGGCCATGATGCACAAAAGTATGTTATCTTTAAAACTCGATTCACACACAGCATGGTGAACAGTCCCTTAAGAACTGAGACAGGGAACTTTTACATTTCAAATTTACTCTGCAGCACGGGTTCCTAAATTGAACAGCTGACAGAATCACCTATGCCCCACATCATTCTCTTTCTCACCCAGTCTGGCAGGTATATTCAAGAAAAAGCTACCTACACTATTTCAAATGTAGTGTTTACATTAGAAGAGAAAAAAATTTTTGAGAGTTGAGATGTTGCTTCTGCATCAAATTCTTTACCTGTAGCAGTTCTCTCTTTAATTTCCTCCAGCTTCATTAATGTAGCTGATGTTATTTGCTCAAGATCCAATCCCCTATTTGACTGAAAGAATTCAACCACTGCATTGATGGTTTTCTGTAAAATCATTGAAAATATAAGCAAGTTATACACAGTATTTTCCATATTATAAATTTTAAAGTTACAGTTTAATTCTAATCAAATCTGGCTCTGAACTGAGACGGCACTTCCAAAGATAAGCTACCCTCCTACATCTTCTTCTGGAGGGAAAGAGAACCTGAAAAAAGGTAATAGGCCAGTTAAGCTTATTGAGAAGGCAACAAAGGTGTGCATATCATTAAGGTGACCTTGACTATGTTTGGTGGTATCATGTCCATGTAGCAATGGGGTATTACTTCTAGTCTTAGCCAGCAGAATGTATACCGCAATTGGATTCCCCTGTGCTCTAAAGTTTAGAAAGGAAATAAGAAAACTGTTCTGCCCTTACCTACATCTAAAACTTCAACTTAAAAATCAGACATTTTGAAAGAAAGAATGAGTACTGGGGACTGGATGTACAACAGTGCAAATGTACTTAACACTTCTGAACTATACACTTAAAAAATGACTAAGATGGTAAATTATATGTATTTTACCACAATTTAAATTTTTTTAAAAAATCAGAGAAAACAGTAAGTTCTGCCTCTGACCCACACTGTGAAATTATTTCCATAACTGTACAGTAAAAATAAGTCAGAGACCTTAAAACACAAAGTGGGCCAAGCAACAAGTGATGGAATAATGAACCACAGCCTTCCACGTCTTGGCTAGCTCAGGATGAATTAACAGAGTCTGGATAAAGACGGAGCTACAGATACAGAACTGGAGCCAGCTGTTTCAATAACACAGAAATGACAACACTTTTTTCTCACATGATCAGTATCTAAAATTCTTTTATTTGCTCCTAAAGTTCCTTAAATTGGTTACAAACACTGAGGAGAAAGGGAGAATAAGCCAAAAGAAACCGGAGTAGAAAGTCAGTATATAATTATTTGTGAGTAGTTAGTTGGTATAAAAGCATAGACTTCTTTAAGAATATATTACCATTTTTTAAAAATGTAACACAAGCATAGGTAGTATACCTTACAGTAGGGAAAAAAAAATCTGTAGTATATTAAAAATCAAAATTAACTGCTGGGACTTCCCTGGTGGTCCAGAGGTTAAGACTCCACCTTCCATAGCAGGGACTCTGGTTTGATCCCTGGTCAGGGAACTAAGGTCCTACATGCCACGGAGCAGACAGGCTCACACGTCACAACCAAGATTCCACATGCCGCAACTAAGACCCAATGCAGCCAAATAAATAAATATAAAAAACTAAATACGTACTGCCCTTTAAACAAGAAAAAAGTATCACTAAATGGAGCTGCTAGGTAAATAAAGATTAAATATGAAAATGGAAAAACAAGAAACCGTATGTCAGAAGCTTAAGATGTGTTTGATTAAGATTCACTTTCTCCTTGTACTCACAGCATCGTAGATGACCTCCACAGGCTGAGACTGAACAACCAGAGTCTGGTCAGCAGTACTACTCTCTGGATTGGTTTCAAATTCAATTTTAAGCAAGGATGATGCAGTATCGCCAATTGAAGCCACAAGTGATGGTATAATATCTTGTTGTCTCAGACCTGTTATATACCAGTGTTCTAATTTTGCTTCCACTCTACAATCCAATGAGGAAAAAAGAAGTATTACAAATAAGATCCTTTGCAATATAACAGTTTGAAGTACAAATTTCCCTTTAAAAAAAACTCCTTTGAGAATCAGGACCATGTCTATCATCCAGAGTTGAAGTCCAAACTCCTTAGCCTGGCATTTAACTACCCACGGAGTCTGGGATTTTTTTTTTCCCTGATTTGGTTTATTTTTTTGTTCTCCTAATCCTCATGAAAACCCGCTTTGGCTAGCTTCAAAACACTGCAGAATTGTCACACGAATACATGCTACACTTAATTCATGGGATTCATCCCGGTTTCACGTGACCCTAAAGCTGTTCTCCCTCATCCCTGCTCCTGCTGGCCCTTCCAATCAGTTAAGCTAAGTCCCCGTTCTTTGAGACCAGTTATTCCCTTCCACAGCTGAGTTTGTACAGCATTAATCCTAAGGTATTTAACACTGCAGCTCCTTATTACTTCTGAGCTCTGAAATATCGAGCTGGCCAAAAAGTTCATTTGGAGTTTTCCATAATGCGTGCATGCTAAGTCACTTCAGTCATGTCCAACTCTATGCAACCCTGTGGACAGCAGCCTGACAGGCTCCTCTGTCCATGGGATTCTCCAGGCAAGAATACTGGAGTGGGTTGCCTTGCCCTCTTCCAGGGGATCTTCCCCACCCAGGGATCAAACCCATATCTCTTATGTCTGCTGCACTGGCAGGCAGGCTCTTTACCACTTTTCCCAGCACCACCTGGGAAGCACAAAATATCTTAAGGAAAAACCCAAACAAACTTTTTGGCCAATCCAATTATTATACAGATTTTACGTTAACTTTCTGTATTCCTTCTCTTATCATCTATACCATAAACACCTTGAAAACAAAAAGTTACTATTCTTATGCACAGCCTTCATAGTAACAAATCCATGAACTGAACAGTATACAAGAAATATTTGTGAAGCAAAGAAGCAAGAGAACAAATAATGAGCTTCTCACATAGTTTCATAACAAAACAAACTCAAATAAAATGACCATACTCACATGCTAAACAAAAAAAAAACAGAGGAATTACTATTAATCAATTTTTTATGCTAACTATACTATATTTTTTTGGCTTGAAGTCACACCTAGAAATAAAAATTGAAATAATATGTTTTTAAAACTTACTTAAGTGCTTGTGCTCCTGGTCGCTGAGATACTTGGGTTCCAAGACCAATTATCTGAATTTTCAGTATTTCTGGAATATTTCTATTTTCTCTTATTGTAATTGAGGTGCTTACTAACTTCAGTGCCACTATATAAGCAACATACTAAATGAAAAAAATGAATGAAAATGGTTAAATTTTAAGAAATTACTTTAATAATTTCTTCATATTTAAAATTGTTAAATTATAAAATGATCTACAAAACAACATGGTTGGTCTTTGCATCACTATGTTCACCATAAAAAAAAAAAAAAGGACATTAGAAAACCCAATAATACAAAATTGCAAAAGATTCAAAATTAACTTCTCTTAGTTTTTAAGGTAATAAAAAATGAAATGATAAAATATTTTGTGGCCTAAATATTCAATTCAGTAGCTTTCAATAAAGTAAATTAATTCAGATCAATCATCTAGCTCAAAAACTGAACAACATTCAAAGAACATCTGCTTAATGACTTTGGAGAGTTAATAAGACATGGAGAAAAATAAATCCTGCTCCCAAAATTGATAGGTCAAGACTAAAGGTAGGACAGATAACCAGAAAGATGATTCTCATCAAACAACACAAGAAGAAAAGGAGGAACACAGAATCTATAAAAGAGTCAGAAAGCAACTGACAAAATGTAAATAATAAATCTTTATCTATCAGTAGTTACTTTAAAAGTAAATGAATTAAATTTTCCAATCAAAAGACAGAAACTGGCAAAATGAATTAAAAAAAAAAAGATACAATGGTATGCTGCCTACAAGAGACTCACTTTAGCTTTAAGGCCACACACAGACTAAGAGTGAAGAGATGGAGAAAGATATATCAAGCAAACATTAACGAAAAAACAGGATAGCTATACCTACACCATAAAAAAAACTTTAAAAATGGTCAGAAAAGACAAAGAAGGTCATTATATAAAGATAAAGGGGTCAAACTATCAAGAAGAGGTAGCAATTATAAATATATCATGTACCCACTGGAGCACCTAAATATATAAATCATATACTAACAGAACCAAAAGAAATAGACAGCAATATAATATTAACTGGGGACTTCAATACTCCATTCTCAACAAGGGAGAGATCATCCAGACAGAAACAATGAGGAAACAATGGATATGAATAACACTACAAGCCAAGTGGATTTCTCAGACATACATAGAATGTTCCACCGAATAGCAACAGAATATTCTTCTGGAATACACAGAATATTTTCTAGGATAGATCATACACTCAACCATTAAAAAAAAAATTCAAAATATTCAAGAAAGTACACATTATATCAAGTATCTTTCAACCACAATGAAATGAAACTAAAAACCAATAATAAGAACAGTACAAAACTCACAAATACATGGAAATTAAACAACACACTCCTGGATATACTCCTGGATCAAGAAAGAAATCAAAATGGAAAACAAAAACTATTATGAGACAACAAAAATGGGAATACAACATACCAAACTTACTGGGTGCAGCAAAAGCAGTTTTAAGAGGAAAATTTATAGTGATGAATGCCTACATCAAGAAAAAAGAAAGATCTCAAGTAAACAACCTAGCTTCACACCTTAAAGAATTATGAAAGAACAAACTAGGCCCAAAGTTAGAAGAATAAAGGAAATCATAAAGATTACAGCAGAAATAAATGAAATAGAGGATACAATAGAAAAATAAAAACACGATGGAGATTAACAAAACTAAGAATTTGTTCTTTGGAAAGAAAAGCAGAACTGACAAACTTTAGATAGACTAACAAAAAAAAAAGACAACACATAAATAAAATGATAAATTAAAGAAGAGACATAACAACTGATACCATAAAAATACCAAAGATCATAAGTGATTACTATGAACAGCTATCCACCAACAAATTGGAAAATCTAGAAGAAATTGATAAATACTGAGAAACATATAATCTACCAAGAATGAATCATGAAGAAACAGAAAATCTGAATAAACCAATGATGAAGGAGATTGAATGAATAATCAAAGAAAGAAAGGAAGTGAAGTCGCTCAGTCATGTCTGACTTTGTGACCCCATGGACTGTAGCCTACCAGGCTCCTCTGTCCATGAAATTTTCCAGGCAAGAGTGCAGGAGTGGATAAAAAGACCATACACCATAATCAATTAGGATTCCTCTCAAGGATGTGAGGTTGGTTCAACAAATGAAAATAACTTATGCAACACATCACATGAATAAAAGGATAAAAATCACATGACTATTTCAATAGGTTAAAAAAAAAAAACAAAAACCACCATTTGACACAAGTCTACACCCATTCAAAATAACAACTCTCAAGGAATATGGTACAGAAAGAATCAACCTCAGCATGACAAGCCCACAGCTAATATCATACTCAATGTTGAAAGGTAAAAAAGTTCTTGCTCTAAGATTATGAACAAAACAAGGGTGCCCACTCTCACTACTACTATTAAACATAGTATCTGATATGATAGCAAGAGCAATCAGGCAAGAAAAAGAAACAAAATGTATCCAAATTAGAAAGAAAGAAGGAAAAATTCCTGTCTTTGCACATGGTATCCTCTTACATAGAGAAAACCCTTGATTCCATCAAAAAAAGAACTAATGAAAAAATTCAGTAAAGTTGCAGGATACAAAATTAACAAATGAAAGTCAGTTGTGTTTCTTGAGTTATTTGAGAAAAAAAATTTAAGTGATCCCATTTACAACAGCAAAAAAAAAAAAAAAACAATAAAATACTTAGGAATAAACTTAACCAAAGAGCTGAAAGATCTCTACACTGAAAACTAAAAGATAGTCATGAACGAAACTAAAGAAAACATAAACAGAAAAGCTATGTCTTATTTATGGATTCTTAAAATGTACATACTACCCAAAGTAATCTATAGATTCAATGAAATCCCTACGAGACTTCAATGGCATTTTGCATGGAACTACAAGAGACCATGAATAGCAAAAGCAATCTTGAGGGGAAAGAAAACCAAAACTAGAGGCACAACATGTCCTAATTTCAAACTATATTACAAAGCTACAGAAATCAAAACAGTATGGTGCTAGCATTAGAATAGGCACACAGACCAACAGTACTTAATCAAGAGCACAGACATAAATTCATACACATATGGTCTATTAATATTTGACTAAATAATCAAGAATATTCAACAGGCCAAAGATATTCTTTATTAAATGGTGCTTAAAAAACCTGGATATTCATGTGCAAAAGAATGAAATTGGTCACCTGTCTTACACCACTCACAAAAAAATAACTAGAAACGGATTAATGACTTAAATATAAGACCTGAAACTATAACTCTTAGAAGAAAACATAGAGAAAAAGCTCCTTGGTGGCAATCTTGACAATGATTCAATGGATATGACACCGAGCAGAAGGAAGAGAAGCAAAAATAAACAAGCAGGACAACATCAAACTAAAAAGCTTCTGCACAGAAAAAAAAAAAAAATCACAAAATGAAAATGCAATCAACAGAATGGGAAAAATATTTGTATACCACATACCTGATAAGGGGTTAATAAGAAAAATACAAAAGGAACTCATATAACTCAACAGCAAAAGAACAAATAATCCAGTTAAAGGTACAAATTATTATATATAAAATAATAAGCAACAGAGATACATTATATGTCACAGGGAAATATAGTCATTATTTCCTAAGAACTTTAAATGGAGGCTAATCTATAAAAATATTAAATCACTATGATGTACACCTGAAACTAACATAATAGTGTAAATCAACTATACTTCAATTTAAAAAGATTAAGCAATAGCTTTATATGGAGGAAAATACAGTCAATGTACTTTAGGAAAAAAAAACACAATGAGGTATCCCTTCATACCTCTTAGAATGGCTATCATTCTATGCCAATTTACATTCCCACCCTTGTACACTGTGGGTGGGAATGTAAACTGGTACTGTTGTTGTTTAGTCACTAAGTCCTGTCCAACTCTTTTGTGACCTCACAAAAGGTAGCCCACCAGGCTCCTCTGTCCATGGGATTTCCCAGGCAAGAGCACTAGAGTGGGTTGCCATTTCCCTCTCCAAGGGATCTTCCCAACCCAAGGATTAAATCTGAGTCTCCTGCACTGGTAGGAGGATTCCTTACCACTGAGCCACCTGGGAAGCCCACAAATTAGTATCATCAGTATAAAAACCAATGAGGAGGTTTCTCAAAAATTAAATAGAGACATACTACATGATCCAGCAATTCCACATCTGGATATTTACCTGAAGGAAATAAAATCAATATCGCAAAGAGATATGTGCACCCCCACGTTCACCGCAGCATTTTTCACAACAGCCAAGACACTGCAACAGCCTAACTTTCCAAGGACAGATGAAAAAATAAAGAAAATGTGGTATAGATATACATGATGATATATTATTTAGCCATAAAAAGGAAGGAAATCCTGCAACAACATGCATGTAGCTTGAGGACATTATGCTAAGTGAAGTAAGTCATTTACATGTGGAACCTAAAAAGAAAAGACTCACAAAAACAGAGAATAGGCTGTTGGTTACTAGGAACAGGGAGCAGGGTTTGGGGGAAATACATGGAGGCAGTCAAAGCTACAAACTTCCAGTTATCAGATGAATAATTTCTAGGGATGTCATGTAATTTAATGTAACAAATACATAAAAGGCTTCTACAAATCATCAAGAAAAAGACAACCCAATAAGAAACAAGAGACTCAAAAGTCACTTCACAAAAGAAGATATACAAAAAAGTGAAAAACCTCTTCAGTTATCCAAGAAATACAAATTAAAACCACAATGAAATATTACATACTCACCATTTAGAATGGATAAATTTAAAGGACTGATAAGAGTTGGTAAAGACATGGAATAATGAGAATCCTCATATACTATTGATAGAAATGTTTTCCACATTGGAAAAGTATTTAGCAGAATCTATTAAAGTTAAATATACTCATATCCTATGATACAGCAATTCCATTACAAAGGATTTAATGAGCAGAAAACCTCATATACCCAGTAAAAGACATTTACAAGCAGTTAATAGCATAACAACCAAAAAACAGGAACAACCCAAATGCCAATCAACAAAAGTATGAATAAAGTGGTATTTCCAAATGAAAATACCTACACAGCAATGAAAATGAGCAAAATACAACTAGTCAAAGAACAGAGATGGATCTCAAAATAATGCCCTATCTATTGCCAAGGTCCATAAATTAACCTTGATGGTAATTACACAGTTGTGCTTTATGACAAATCCAATGAGCAACACATTTTGATTTTGCTCACTCTTTCATACAGGAGTTCTATTTCACATACACAAGAAAGATAAAATTTTAAAAGACTTAATTACCTCTGCAATAAGTACTTTTTATCAGGTTATTCTCACACTCATTAAAGCAAGTATACCGAAAGTTGGAGACAGTTTTAAATGGTAAGGTCTGGCTGAAACATTTAACAAACAGTAAAGCAAAACTTTCACACTGTGGTCCTGGATTAGCATCACCAACTCAATGGACATGAATTTGAGCAAATTCTGGGAAGTCGAGGAGGGCAGAGGAGCCTGGTGTGCTGCAGACCATGAGGTGGCAAAGAGTCGGACGTGACTTAGCGACTGAACAACAACAAAGCAGAAACAAATTGCAACATGTTTTTAGTAGCTACTCTAAAAATCAATACTTGTTTAATCCAATTCAAGATAGTACAGAAAAATGAAACCACCTGAATAATTACCACCTAAATAATTACCTGCTTGGGTAAAGTTAGGTTGTGGGTGCTCTCACTATAACCAATAGCCGTGAAGAGCTTATCTTTTTCCTCTGGTGTCATAAGGTCATCAATAGCTATAAAAAGACAATATTTTAAGAAATCAACTGCTTCAGTTTTACAGAGACTGTGAATAAAATCAAAACAAATTAACAGGTGGCCTAAATTTATAGACACAAAGGCTGAAGCAAAAGCAGCAAAGTAATTTCCTCTAGTATACTATGTTGACTTGTTAAAGATCATGTATTTTGCTTATTTAGGTCAAGAAAATGCAGACATAACATTAAGGCAATTCATGTGTCACATAGAAATTTTACAATTTCCTAAGTATTTTAAAAATTAAGTGAAATATCTAATTAAATATCCATGTAAAAAGTAACAATAAAGAATGCCACATGTGAGATTTTTGAATTTCAATTTTCAAATTTTTACACAAATGACTTTTCTCAAAAATTCAAAGCTTCCTTTTAAATAAACATGGAAATGTTTCATCCTGATATATCTGCTTATATGTTTACTATACTGAGCTACTTTTACTTCAAAATTATTACAGAATAAAATTCAACTAACTAGCTAAAGCAGAATTTATATATTTTTTCCTTACCAGTGTGCAATAAGTCATAAGACTTGGAACTTACTTTCAGGAATCAAAGATTCTTCATCTTTTTTCTTAGATTCCTTCTTACTCCAAAACCCACTAAACCAGCCTCCACGTTTCTCAGCTGTGTCAGTAGACTTTTTCTTCAATTTTTGCCCTGATCGAATCACCTAAAAATTAAAAATCAAAAAATTTAATTAAAGAATAAATGCCCTCTTCACTTTCAGGTCCAGGCAGGTAAGAACAGTGGTTACATTTTTTTTAACACTACATAAAGTTAAAAGCAGTCAATACAGCTAGTTCCTTCTGAACTGATTCTCAGCATTATCTGGTTAATACAATCTCACTATTAATTACTTTCCACACGTACTGACAGCTTTCTGATGAAGCTGCATTTTGTGAGTGATTCAGATAAAGTTTCAAGTAAAATTCTTTTGAGCAATGTGTTTTCTAAATTTATAAGGTAAGAAGTCAAGAGGAAAGCAGGTTTTTAAAATGAAAAGTTCCCTGAAAGGAAGATACGTGATCTCAAAAATAAAATTTAACAATCCCATTTCATAATCCATACACACTGTTGACTTGCTAACTATGAACATAATTTGGGGACAGAATATAAATAAAATTAGAAAGTGCTCAAATCTCATTTCATCCTCTTTCTCAACAAATCTTGGCTTATCTGCTGCTCCTTGTCTTCACCCCTTTTTAGTAAAATATAGATGAATAACTCAAGAGTGGAAAATGAAAGGATAAAAAGAATGAAGGGGTTAAGTAATTTAGACTCTTCTCATTCCCTGAGTAAGTAAATAATTTTCCCACTTTAAATTTAAAATATTTTAAATTGGTAGTGAATTGGTAACATACTGCAAGCTTCAGTGTATACCAAAAAGTGAAATAATCCAAAAGCAAAGTTAAAGAAAAGAGCTGAATTATATAGTAAAGAGAATAGTTTGATTAACAACTCAATTTAAACTAAGCTATCTTTGACAAGTAGATATTATATAGGGAAACAGGTTTGTATCTGTCCACAAAATCATTAATGTTTTCCATTATATCTCAGTTGTAACTATCTTTTGTCAAGCTTTATCCATCTTCAAGAGTTAGAAATGCAATGGGTAAAAAAAATATATAGCTGGCTGGTTTGTATTCTATATGAAATAATAATTAATTTCTTTGTTCTCCTAGCATAGATTAGTATGCATTTTTATTTTCCACAGTAAAATATATCTATATGAGACCAAAAAGAACTTTTACAATGTGTATAAAACCTAATATGAAGAGGGATGCAGATCCCTTTCACTTTTTCCTAAATACCACCTCTGTTGCCTTCACTTCCCTTCCTTATCTAGCTAAGGGGCCAAGGTAAATAACTTTAGCCAATCCTCAGCCCACATTCTAAACTCTCTGGCCCTGCAGATTTTCTATTACAATGAAAAAGCATCAATTTGGGATGAATCTAATTGTCATCTCTTCATCTACATCCCGCCCTTCTTTAGCTACAACAACTAATTTATCTTCTTCCTTCAATTTTCAAGCAACTGGTAAGTGTTATTAAGAATACCAATTAAATTGAAGCCACTTAATTTAAGGAGGATTGGAATTAACTGTTTCTTCTGGAAAACTACTCCTCTAATTCATAGGAACAATCCACAGCAGTAGCAAATACCTTTTAAAATACTCAGACACTCTCTGACCCACCTTGGGGAATTTGTCCTTAAAAAAATTAGAAATGCTTCGGAAAATGTGACGACAAGGCTATTCACTGTAGTGTCATTTATAATTAAATATAACCAGGAGGAAATTGTGAAGCAAATTCCAGTGCACGAACAGAATGGAATATGAGTCAGTTATTCAAAATTATGTTGGATAAACAATTCTATGGAATACTATATAAAACAGAACACAGTATTTTTTTTAAAGAAACAAAAGTGTTAGTTACTCAGTCATGTCCGATTCTCTGCAATTCCATAGACTGTAGCTCATCAGGCTCCTCTGTCCATGAAATTCTCTAGGCAAGAATACTGGAGTGGGTTGCCATTCCCTTCTTCAAGGGATCTTCCCGACCCAGGGATTGAACCCGGGTCTCCTGCATTGCAGACAGTTTCTTTACCGTCTGAGCCACAAAAGTAACTTAGAAAACCTTTCCTTGACTCCACAATGCCCACCAGTTGCCACCCTTTATCTTGTTTTCCACTTACAATGAAGTATCAGGACTGCCTGTGCTTACTCTCTCCAATTCCTCATCTTCCACCTTCTCTTATTCCTATCAAATTTCTACCTATAATATCCCATAAAATTTGCTCTTTAAATGATTTCTTTATGGCTAAATCCAATGATGAACTTTCAGTTCAGTATGAAACTGATCTAAATGAAAGCAGTGAAAGTTTAGAGACCCGAAGCAGGATATAAATCATCTGCACAAGGCTCAAACTCCTGTATTACTCATGTGCAAAACAGACTCAAACAATCACACCAAAGGCTGAAAGAACTGAACTGAGATTTAAACCACTATCCACAGAAGGCAAAACCCAACTTAAAATCAAAACCAAACCAGACTGTGTGTTAATACAAAATATCAAACATTTTCCAAAGGACACATAATATAATAGTCACATCATCCAGAATACAATCCAAAATTACCTGACATACAAAAACAAAACAGACAAAGAGAAAAAGAAAAATGTGACCATTTCTCAAGGGGAAAAGTCTACAGATGCCAATACTCATATAATCAAGATGTTTAAACTATCACAGGGTCACTGTATCCATGTTACATGAGATAAACAAAAATACATTCAGTTCAGTTCGATCGCTCAGTCGTGTCCGACTCTTTGCAACCTCATGAACTGCAGCACGCCAGGCCTCCCTGTCCATCACCAACTCCCGGAGTTCACCCAAACTCATGTCCATCGAGTCGGTGATGCAATCCAGCCATCTCATCCTCTGTCATCCCCTTCTCCTCCTGCCCCCAATCCCTCCCAGCATCAGTCTTTTCCAATGAGTCAATTCTTCGCATGAGGTGGCCAAAGTATTGGAGTTTCAGCTTTAGCATCAGTCCTTCCAAAGAACACCCAGGACTGATCTCCTTTAAAATGGACTGGTTGGATCTCCTTGCAGTCTAAGGGACTCTCAAGAGTCTTCTTCAACACCACAGTTCAAAAGCATCAATTCTTCCGTGCTCAGCTTTCTCCACAGTCCAACTTTCACATACATACATGACCACAGGAAAAACCATAGCCTTGACTAGACAGACCTTTGTTGGCAAAGTAATGTCTCTGCTTTTAGAAATTACTAAAAAGACTGAAATTTTCGGTAGAGAAATGGAAACTATAAAAAGGAATTCAGTAAGAATTCTAGACCTGGAAGATACAATATCTGAAATAAAAAAATGAAGATGGGTTCAATAGTAAAATGGAGATAACAGAGGGAAAAGTAAGCTTGAAAAGAGATTAAGAGAAACTATCCAATCAAAAGAACAGAGAGGAAAAAAAGATTAAAGGAAAAAAATGAACAAGACCTCAAGAACCTATGGTCACATACATGTTTGTGTTGTGTGTATATATACATATATACACACACACATATATGTGTGTATGTGTTATATTATATATATATACACATATACACATTTGAAATTTGGAGACCAAGAAGGAAAGAAGGAAGAAATAGGAACTAAAAAATTATTTGAAGAAATAATGGCTGAAACATCCCAAATTTGATAAATCCTCAGTCCTTATTTCAGTTGCCCAATGAGATGCATCTGTCACAGCTGATCACTTCCTGTTCCCTGACATCTTTTCTTCACTTGACTTTGAGGTTATTACAGTCATAGAGCTTTCAGCCTACCTCTCTGGCAACTCCTCCATGGTAACCACGGCTCTCACTTCTTTGACCTATAAACAATACATAGACTTTGGGTCTTTGGACTCCAGGTACTCTAAGCTCCAGGTACTCTAACTTAGGTGATCTCATCCAATGCCATGGCTTTTTAAATAACATCTATGTTCTGACCCCTTCTAAATGTGTATATATATCCAGCACAGACCTCTCTTCCAAACTCCACATTCATGCATCCAACTGCATACTCCCTATCTCCAAGTTAATATATGATAGCTTAAATCATCAGTCCCAGAAAGAACTCCTGATCTTCTCCCATCTCACCCAAGCATGTTCCATCTAGTCTTCCCCATCCCATTTCACGGCAACTCCATCCTTCCCAACTGCTCCAAGCCCAAATCCCTATAGTCACTTTCAACCTCTCTTTCATAAAACCCGTATCTAATTAGATGGGAAATATTGGCTCTATCTTCAAAATATTTCCAGGGTTTGAGCCTTTCTCATCACCTCCACTGCCACTACTCTCAGCCAAACTTCTATTATCTCTCACCTCAAATATTTCAATAGCATCCTAATTGTCCTCCCTGTTTTCATCCTTGTTGTCCCTCTATGGGCTTTTGCTTTCAAAGGAGCAGCCAGAGTAATGTTTAAAAATCTACATTGGATTATATCATTCTGTTCTCAAAATAGCTCCTCAACTCAGAAGATAAGCCCAAATCCACACAACTGCTTATAACACTTTCCACAATCTGACATCCTCCTCAATACTGACAAGCACCTCTCCCCCTCCTCTAGCACCTCACTTCTCTGACCTCACTAACCACAGCCACCGGTGTCTCCTCTCTTTCACCACTCTACTTAGAACCCTGAATGAGTCAGATGTGCTCCTAGCCCAAAACCTTTCAGCTTGCTCTACTACTTATTCCTGGTATACTTTTTCCTCAGGTATCTTTCTGGTTGACTCCCTCATGTTCTTCAGCGCTCTGCTGAAATGCACCTTAAGAGAGCCAAACTCATTGGAAAAGCCCCTGATGCTGAGAAAGATTGAAGGCAGGAGGAGAAGGCGGTGACAGAGGGTGAGATGGTTGGATGGCATCACCAGTGAAAATCAGACATGGACTGGACAAACTCTGGGAGGTGGTGAGGGAAAGGGAGCCCTGGTATGCTGCAGTACATGGGGTCGCAAAGAGCCAAACACGACTGGGCGACTGAACAACAACAAAGCCGATGAACAATGCTGTGACAGTTTCAGGTGAACAGCAAGGGACTCAGCCACACATACATATGTATACATTCTCCCCCAAACTCGCCTCGCATCCAGGCTGCTACATAACACTGAGCAGAATTCCATCTGCTATACAGTGGGTCCTTATGGGTGATCCATGTTAAATACAGTAGTGTGTGCATGTTCATCACCATCTCCCTAACTATATCTTAATTACCAGAAAAGTTATGTTACAGAATAATAGAAATGACAAGAAACAAAGAGGAGAAGTTACCAAGTAAGGTAAGTCAGTAATTATTACTACAAAAAGATTGTAAGTACTGAAAGTATTACAAAGAGACTGAATTCAATTTTAGAAAAAAAGAAAAGGAAGGAAGGAAGAGAAGAGAGAAGGAGGGAAAAAAGAAGATGGGTGAAGGAAGGGAAGGAAGAGGAAATAAAGGGAAAGAAATAGGGGCTACGAAGCATAAGTAACTAGGGACATATGCATGAGAGAACAACTGGAAGCCTACATATCAAAATGGTAACACCTGCATTCTGTGTTGCTAGAACTGTTTGACTTTTACTTACTTTCTTTTGGGGGACCAGCAAAAATTTTGTTATAAAATTAGGAATTTTCCCCCTTCATACTACTGAGGTTTTTTCCCCCACAATATTCCAATTTTATTTTTTCTGAGACTGAGCCATGAAAATTCAACCTTTATTATCAATTGAGTAAATTTAAACAACTTTCTAAGCAACTTAAATTCTTGATTCCAGGTTTAAAGGAGTAGTATTAACCCATTTAAAACATAAAATCAGCTAATAAAAATGATTACCTCAACTTGTGCTTGTTGCCTTGCTAAAATTATGTTAAAAACATCTAGTATCTTCTCCAAGTCCTATAAAACAAAGGGACATTTGTAAACAAAGAAAATGGTCATTAAATTTTTTTCATATATATTTCTAGGCTTATTCCAGTCCATGAACAAACAGTATCTGTGATCTAATGAAAGTGTAAGTATAAATTTGAACAGATATTTGGCTTTTACATTTTTACATTTTGCAATGTGAAAATAGTTTTGCAAAAAAGTAAATCCTCATTAAATATGAAAGTAAGAATTTTAATGAAACCAAAACAATATAGAGACAGCCATACATGCAAATGGAAACAAAAATATTTAAGAGGGGGACCTGTTTTAGGTATTGGCCTTATGGTTGTTACTTTGGACTCCCTCTTCTCCATGCTATTTTACAATCATTATACTAAAGTCACCTTAATAAAATACAAAATTTAAGAATGTAAAATTCTTCAAGTCAAGTATGCCAAAGCAGAAACTGACTTGGGGAATTTATGTAAGGGGAATCTAACATGTACTGGATGACCTATTTGTCAGATGTTCTATCTGTTATTTCATGCAATTCCCACAAGAGTGTAAGATACATACTATCTCCATTTTATACATGAAAATAACAGATCTAAGATGTTGAGAAAATTGATGCTTTTCCTAATATATAATACTAGTGATTGTCATATATTTCAGAATAACAATTAATTCTTTACATTATGAATTTATGGCAAAAATAGTGATATAATCAAGACCAGATGATATTCAGCAAATTAAATATTTAGTATAGTGTTTTTCTGTATTTCAAAAGTGGGTAAATAAGACCCCTATCTTAAGGAATAAGAACTATTTTTTTTACAAATAAATTATATATTTAGTACAGTGTTTTTCTGTATTTCAAAAGAGGGTAAATAAGACTCCTATCTTAAGGAATAAGAACTATTTTTTTTTACAAATAAATTATATATTTAGTACAGTGTTTTTCTGTATTTCAAAAGAGGGTAAATAAGACTCCTATCTTAAGGAATAAGAACTATTTTTTTACAAATACTCTGAACTCTTAAAAAAAAGCCACTAACAAAACAAACAATACATATTTAGCTAATAATAATTACATACTCAAACAGCTCTGATACTGATTTTCTAAATATTATTATTATAAAAACTAAACACGTTTCTCCAAATAGTTTATAGTAGGCTGATATTAGCAAGGTATTTTTAAAGGGAAAAAACAGGTAAAAAACACTTTGCATTTTCCATACAGTTCTCTCAAAAAGAACTCAGTATTGTTCTTCCTAAAATTGTCTTTAAATTTATATCTAGAAAAATTAATACTTAAGGATGATTTAACAAATAACACCTTCCCAATACATGCAAGATATACCTGAATTTGTTTCTGTATTTCTTCTGGGACTTTAGTCTGGGTTAGCTTATTTTTATAGGCACTTTTATAATTCTTGAGCAATTGCCTGTGTTTTTTTATGTTACTCCATGACCACATCCGTGTATACCTTCTTATATGAACTTCAAGAACAGAATCGATTGCATATTTCCACCTGTAAACCAAATTTTGTTAATGCACATTGGAATATGAAGGTTTAAAAAGCAGGAAAACAGCACTGACATTTTACAGCTACACTGTTACTTATTTTGTTCTTATTAACTGTATTCTTACAAAGGTTCAGCCATAATATTTCAGTTCCCCAATACTTCAATTCTCTGACTTAAATACATTATGAAATAAGCAAACCATTCGAGGAAGAGGGTGTGTCAAAGCAAAATAATAAAGACACAAAATGACATGCTGTGTGAAATTAATAATATCCCAATATATTTGTGACACTGAGTTCACATGCATGACTGAAGGGCAATATGATCAAAAAAATGTTGAAAGTCTTGAATGCTGAGTTAAGAATTTAATCTAGGAGCAAGAGTACAGGAGAATGTGTTTATAAAAAAAGTAACAAGGACATAATATAAAAGCCCTCTAATGTCTATTAAAAAAAAAAAAGTGGCTTTGTTACATGTCTTTCAAGGTCTGTTAGCTCTGAGAGTTCCTAATCATATGATTACATAAAATATTTTTTTAAAAATTCTAACTTACCATTGTCGACCATTGGTATGAAGTGGTAAATAAGGCTTATATTTTCTGTAAGGAGCATTTCTAACCATGTAATCCACTGACTCCAAAAGGTCGATCATACTTAAGTACTATAAAAACAAAAACCAAGTTACATCTGTTACATCACAACATGGATAAATACCAAATTTTATTATATTTTCTGCCTAGTGAGATTTCAAATTATCTGAACAATGAATACCATAGCTGCTTGGTAATTCAATAATATATTTCATCAAAGTTAAGAAACCACCAATTGTAAGATAATATTAAGCACTGCTGATTAAACATCATACCACTAATAATAATATACATGCCATTTTCAGATATATTAAAGTGTGATATAAATGTAAATCTTAGAACCAATGAAATACGGTATCTGTTACTACTGACATGAAACTCGCTTAGTGCTAAAACCAAACATACTTTCCTCTGGACCATCATTTCAAGTAGTGGCAACCTATAAGCTAAGTTTCCAAATTGCTCCAGGGAATTATTGCATAACTAAAGCAAGATAAAATTATTTAACCACCAATACAAACAACTCACATGGAGGAAAACACACACACACACAATGAGAAGATAAAGAAAGGAGAGGTCTAACCTAAGAGTAACCAGTACTTATCATGTGGATAGCATGAACTTAAATGTATTTGTAAGTGTAAAACATACTCCAAATTTTGAAGACTTAAAAAATAAAAGGATATAAAACATTGTAACAATTTCTAATTTTGATTACATGTTGAAATGTAATCACCACTTCCCTGGTGGCTCAGATGGTAAAGCCTACGATGCAGGAGACACGGGTTTGATTCATGGGTCGGGAAGATCCTATGGAGAAGGAAATGGCACCCAACTCCAGTTCTCTTGCCTGGAAAATCCCATGGACAGAGGAGCCTGGTAGACTACAGTCCGTGGGGATGCAAAGAGCTGGACACAACTGAGTGACTTCACTTTTCACATGTTGAAATGATAATATTTGGGTAGGTTAAGTTAAATAAAATGTTATTAATTTTAGTAATTAATTTCCTCTTTTCTTACTTTGCTAATGTAGTTACTAGAAAATTTAAAATTCCACATATAACTTGCATTATATGTGTACTGGACTGCACTGAGCCAAAAGTTCAATTAACTATAAAGCCCTCATCCTCCTTTCACTTCCAGTTCTCCAAATTAGTTATTGAAACTCCTTAGGTACATAACCAAACTTGAGAAACAAGTAAAGGAAAAAAAACTGCCAACACAGCTGTTCTAAAAATTAAGTAAACAATATTTAATGTAAGAGTGTCTGCTATTAAAATCTGAGGAAGGAAAATAAAACCATTAAAATTTTTCATCAAGAACTGGGAATTAAATGGAACCATGCCATATACTATAATTTGGTAGGATTCTCTACCAATAAGATGAAAATCATAAAAAATGAAAGAAAACTATTTCTTATATTTGGTATTTATTTTAAAATAATACATACAATCTATTTTGAGGAATCAAAACTCAACAATAACAAACCAAAAGAACCACCAGAGCAGTGAAGAAAGAACAGTCACAGAGGACAAAAGCTGTTGAGATTCAAGGCTACTCAAAGCTGGAAGTCCTTAAATGAATCTTACCTGAGGTTTGGTCAGTTCAATTGCAATATTTTGTACTTCTATGTTCCAATCAAGTTTAGGTGTTTTGAGCTCTGTTTCTGCATAAGGATTCATGTAAAGTTTTGCAGAGGCTGATATTGGCTGAAAAACTTACACAAGATGGGAAGACATAAGATATGTTTATATGCCCTTACCTATGAAAAACTGTAAATAATTATGAGAACACTGTTACCTTGAAAGTAAAGAAAAATCATCAAAAATATATTTTTAAAAATATTAAAAAAAAATCATCACCAAAAACTACTTAAGCACCTATTTATCTACATAATCGGAGAAGGCAGTGGCACCCCACTCCAGTACTCTTACCTGGAAAATCCCATGGATGGAGGAGCCTGGTAGGCTGCAGTCCATGGGGTCGCTAAGAGTCGGACGTGACTGAGCGACTTCCCTTTCACTTTTCACTTTCATGCATTGAAGAAGGAAATGGCAACCCACCCCAGTGTTCTTGCCTAGAGAATCCCAGGGACAGGGGAGCCTGGTAGGCTGCCGTCTATGGAGTCACACAGAGTCGGACACGACTGAAGTGACTTAGCATAGCATAGCATATCTACATAATAAGAATTCCCAACTCAATGGTAAAAGTAGAATCTCCAAGGAGGAAGATTGTGTTCTATGCCTCTAAGTAAGAAATGCACAAAATATACACAATCTAATCTTGATTATTTACAGTCTATGTAAAACTATGTTTCTCTTCCTTGCTGCAAGATATTTAATGATTTTATTATTCATTAAAAGTACTAATACAGGGGTATGGATAAATTGGGACATTGGGACTGACATATACACATTACTATAATATATAAAACAGATAACTAATAAGGACCTACTGTATAGCACAGGGAGCTCTGCTCAATACTCTGTAATGGCTTATATGGGAAAAGAATCTAAAAAAAGTGGATATATATATAGATAGATAGATAGATAGATAGATAACTGATTTACTTTGGTGCACACATGAAACTAACAAAACACTGTAAATCAACTATACTCCAATAAAAATTTTTTTAAAAATAGTCATTATTGCCTGAGATGCCCCCACAAAAAATAACAATACAAGACAGGAAATAAAACTTGATTAATTTTCATCTTATTTAATCATAGTTAGAATTTAGGAACAGAATCATGAATGAAATTCATATTACCCAGAAAAAATTACCTACTACTTTATAATTTTCAAATGACTATTACATATATAGTTTTAGACTCAAAAGAAGACAATATTCTTGAAGTTAAGTAGTATAAAAAAAGAGTATCAGGGAATATGACAGAACAAAAAGTAATGTACTAAATTATAATTGTGAATAGTATTAAAATTATATAAATTGTGGTATCTTATAGTATTTATAATATACGAAAGATCATATAAAATTTTTTAACTTATTTAGAGGTTATTTATAATTGAAACATGCCCAAGAATAAAGTTGCAGATTTTTCTAAACAAGTTATTTCATGAATGAAACTAAATGCTCTCACAAACTAACAGCATCTGAAAGCTTTACCATCATTAAACAGGCATGCTTGTGGACATAAAGAAAAAGTGCCAACTCTCATATAAAGGCAGTTAGCTATAAAAGAATAAAAAGAAAACAACAGTGAACCATAGTAGTATGGAATACAGAAGAACATGGGCATAAAAACTGAAACATAACGAGGTACACTAAATATATACAAAAGAATATTAGAGGCGGTCCTAAAATGGTGGAGGAATAGGACAGGGAGACCAATTTCTCCCTCACAAATTCATCAAAAGAACATTTGAACGCTGAGTAAATTCCACAAAACAACTTCTGAATGCTGGCAGAGGACATTAGGCACCCAGAAAAGCAGCCCATTGTCTTCGAAAGGAAGTAGGAAAAAATATAAAAGATAAAAATAGAGACAAAAGAGGTAAGGACGGAGCTCCATCCCAGGAAGGGAGTCTTTAAAAAGAGAGAAGTTTCCAAACACCAGGAAACACTCTCACTGCCGAGTCTGTGGCGAGCCTTGGAACCACAGAGGGCGACATAACCGGCAGGAAAAATAAATAAATAATTGAAACCCACAGATTATGAGCCCAACTGTAACTCCCCCAGCGGAGAAGCAGCGCAGACACCCGCATCCGCCACTAGCAAGCAGGGGCTGGGCAGGGAGGCACCGTGGTTTGCACTGCTTAGAGTAAGGACCAGGCCTGAATGCCCCGAGGGCAATCTGAGGGAACTAACTTGAGATAGCAAACCAGACTATGGGATAGCTACCACTCAAAAAGCCCTAACCTAAGACACCACCAGGCCCGCTCACAGAACAAAGGACTGAACAAAGCTAGCCGGCTGCAGGCCGGCCCATCCCCCTCTGGAAACAGGCAGGCGAGGGCAGCCAGAGCAGGAAGAGGGCAATCGCAGCCCCAGAGAGGCATTATCTACCAAACTGCAAGCAGGCTTCATGCTAACCAAGACTTCTTGGGATTCTGGATGGTCAACATCTGCCGCAGAAGGTGCGCCAGTTGTACACCCAGAAAGCTGAGTAGCAGGGAAGGGGGAGGCGATAAGTCGCAGCCACCACGCTCGCCCAACACCTGGTCTCCTGAGCTGCTCTGACCTGGGAAGGGCACAAAATGCAGGCCCAACCGAGTCTGAGCCTCTGAGAACTACCGTGTACCTGAACCTGAGCAGCTTAGACCTGGGAAGTACACACAGCCCAGGGCCGGCCTCAGACAGTTCCCGGCACAGCAACCTAGAGCCTAAGCAGTGTAGACAGGGAAAGCACACAAGCCGTGAGTGGGGGCAAACCAGTGTAGCCAAGACACTGCGAGCACACGCCAGTGTTATTTGTTTGCAGTGTCCCTCCCTCCCCACAGCACGACTGAACAAGTGAGCCTAAAAAGTGTCTACCACTGTCCCCTTGTGCCAGGGCGGAAATTAGACATTAAAGAGACCAGCAAACAGAAGAAGCTAAAACAGAGGGAACCTCCTTGGAAGTGACAGGTGCAGTAGATTAAAACCCTGTAGATAGCACTGACTACATAGGAAGAGGCCTATAGATCTTGAGAAATGTAAGCCGGATCAAGGAACTATCCGAAAACGAACTGAACCCACACTGCCCACACCATTACCACAGAAAGTCCTAGATATATTTTTACTATTTTTACTATCATTCAATTTTTTTTTTATTTTTTATTTTTAAGTCCTCTATTACTCCTCTAATTTTCATTTTTATAACCTACCACTACTTTGCCCCCCCCAAAAAAAGAGACCCTATTTTTAAAGCAAACTTCATATATATATATTTTATAATTTTTGTGACTTTTTTTTTCTCCTTTTCTTTAATATTGTGTTTCTGAAAATCCAACCTCTACTCTAGATTTTTAATCTTTGCTTTTTGGTATTTGTTATCAATTTTGTACCTTTAAGAACCCAATCTTCAGTACCCATTTTTACTTGGGAGCGAAATTGCTGGCTTGACTGCTCTCTCCCTCTTTGGACTCTCCTTTTTCTCCACCAAGTTGCCTCTATCTCCTCCCTCACCCTTCTCTTCTCTACCCAACCCTATGAATCTCTTTGTGTGTTCCGGACGGTGGAGAACACTTAGGGAACTGATTACTGGCTGGATCTGTCTCTCTCTTTTTGATTCCCCCCTTCATCCCCCTGGCCACCTCTTTCTCCTTCCTCCCTCTTCTCTTCTCTGTATAACTCCGTGAACATCTCTGAGCAGTCCAGACTGTGGAGCACACATAAGGAAGTGATTACTCTCCTCCTTTAATTTCCGCTCTTCTCTCCTCTTTTGATTTACCCTCTTCTCCTCCTGGTCACCTCTATCTCCCTCCTTCTTTTCTTCTCTGTGTAACTCTGTGAACCTCTCTGGGTGGCCCTCACTGTGGAGAAACTTTTCATCTTTAACCTAGATGTTTTATCAACGGTGCTGTATAAATGGAGATGTCTTGAGGCTACTGTAAAAATAAGACTGAAAACCAGAAGCAGGAGGCTTAAGTCCAAATCCTGAGAACACCAGAGAAATCCTGACTCCAGGGAACATTTAATCGACAGGAGCTCATTAAATGCCTCCATACCTACAATGAAACCAAGCACCACCCAAAAGCCAACAAGTTCCAGAGCAAGATATACCACACAAATTCTCCAGCAACACAGGAACATAGCCCTGAGCTTCAATATACAGGCTGCCCAAAGTCACTCAAAACCCACTGACATCTCATAACTCATTACTGGACAATTCATTACACTCCAGAGAGAAGTCCAGCCTCACCCACCAGAACACAAGCTTTCCTAACCAGGACACCTTGAAAAGCCACCCTTACAACCCCACCCACAATGAGGAAACTCCACAATGGAATTTAGAAAGATGGTAACAACAACCCTGTATGCAAGACAGCAAAAGAGACACAGATGTATAGAACAGTCTTTTGGACTCTGTGGGAGAGGGAGGGGGGGATGATTTGGGAGAATGGCATTAAAACATGTATAATATCATATAAGAAACGAATCGCCAGTCCAGGTTCAATGCAGGATACAGGAAGCTTGGGGTTAGTGCACTGCGATGACCCAGAGGGATGGTATGAGGAAGGAGGTGGGAGGGGGGTTCAGGATGGGGAACACGTGTACACCCGTGGCGGATTCATGTTGATGTATGGCAAAACCAATACAATATTGTAAAGTAAAAAAAAAAAAAAAAAAAAGAAAACACATGTTGATAGTTCTCATAAAAATAAAGCGTGCAAAACCATAAAAAAAAAAAAAAAGAAAACTCCACAAACTGCCAGAATACAGAAAGGCTACCCCAAACACAGCAATATAAAAGAGATGAAGAGAAAGAGGAATAACCAGCAGGTAAAGGAACAAGATAAATGCCCACCAAACCAAACCAAAGAGGAAGAGACAGGGAATCTACCTGATAAAGAATTCTGAATAATGATAGAGAAAATGATCCAAAATCTTGAAAACAAAATGGAATCACAGATAAATAGCCTGAAGACAAGGATTGAGAAGATGCAAGAAAGGTTTAACAAGGACCTAGAAGAAATAAAAAAGAGTCAATATATAAGGAATAATGCAATAAATGAAATAAAAAGAACACTATGGAGGGAACCAACAGTAGAATAAGGGAGGCAGAAGACAGGATAAGAGAGGTAGAAGATAGAATGGTAGAAATAAATGAAACAGAGAGGAAAAAAGAAAAGCGAATTAAAAGAAATGAGGACAATCTCAGAGAGTTCTGGGACAATGTTAAACGCCCCAACATTTGAATCATAGGAGTCCCAGAAGAAGAAGACAAAAAGAAAGACCATAAGAAAATACTTGAGGAGATAATACTTGAAAACTTCCCTAAAATGGGGAAGGAAATAATCACCCAAGTCCAAGAACCCAGAGAGTCCCAAACAGGATAAACCCAAGGCAAAACACCCCAAGACACATATTAATCAAATTAACGAAGAATAAATGTTAAAAGCAACACGGGAAAAACAATAAATAACACACAAGGGGATTCCCATAAGGATAACAGTTGATCTTTCAATAGAAACTCTTCAGGCCAGGAGGGAATGCCAGGACATACTTAAAGTGATGAAAGAAAATAACCTACAGCCCAGATTACTGTACCCAGCAAGGATCTCATTCAAATATGAAGGAGACATCAAAAGCTTTACAGACAAGCAAAAGCTGAGAGAATTCAGCACCACCAAACCAGCTCGCCAACAAATGTAAAGGATATTCTCTAGGCAGGAAACACAGAAAGGGTGTATAAACTCGAACCCAAAACAATAAAGTAAATGGCAATGGGGTCATACTTATCGATAATTACCTTAAATGTAATGGGTTGAATGCCCCAACCAAAAGACAAAGACTGGCTGAATGGATACAAAAACAAGACCCCTATATATGTTGTCTACAAGAGACCCGCCTCAAAACAGGGGATACATACAGACTGAAAGTGAAGGGCTAGAAAAAGATATTCCATGCAAATAGAGACCAAAAGAAAGCAAGAGTAGTAATACTCCTATCAGACAAAATAGACTTTAAAACAAAGGCCGTGAAAAGAAACAAAGAAGGACACTACATAATGATCAAAGGATCAATCCAAAAAGAAGATATAACAATTATAAATATATATGCACCCAACATTGGAGCACCGCAATATGTAAGACAAATGCTAACAAGTATGAAAGGGGAAATTAACAATAACACAATAAGTGGGAGACTTTAATACCCCACTCACGCCTATGGATAGATCAACTAAACAGAAAATTAACAAGGAAACACAAACTTTAAATGATACAATAGACCAGTTAGACGTAATTGATATCTATAGGACATTTCACCCCAAAACAATGAATTTCACCTTTTTCTCAAGTACACAGAACTTTCTCCAGGATAGATCACATACTGGGCCATAAATCTAGCCTTGGTAAATTCAAAAAAATTGAAATCATTCCAAGCATCTTTTCTGACCACAATGCAGTAAGATTAGATCTCAATTACAGGAGAAAAACTATTACAAATTCCAACATATGGAGACTGAACAACATGCTGCTGAATAACCAACAAATCACAGAAGAAATCAAAGAAGAAATCAAAATATGCATAGAAACGAATGAAAATGAAAACACAACAACCCAAAACCTGTGGGACACTGTAAAAGCAGTGCTAAGGGGAAGGTTCATAGCAATACAGGCATACCTCAAGAAACAAGAAAAAAGTCAAATAAATAACCTAACTCTACACCTAAAGCAACTAGAAAAGGAAGAAATGAAGAACCCCAGGGTTAGTAGAAGGAAAGAAATCTTAAAAATTAGGGCAGAAATAAATGCAAAAGAAACAAAAGAGACCATAGCAAAAATCAACAAAGCCAAAAGCTGGTTCTTTGAGAAGATAAATAAAATTGACAAACCATTAGCCAGACTCATCAAGAAACAAAGGGAGAAAAATCAAATCAATAAAATTAGAAATGAAAATGGAGAGACCACAACAGACAACAGAGAAATACAAAGGTTCATAAGAGACTACTATCAGCAATTATATGCCAATAAAATGGACAACATGGAAGAAATGGACAAATGCTTAGAAAAGTACAACTTTCCAAAACTGAATCAGAAAGAAATAGAAAATCTTAACAGACCCATCACAAGCACGGAAATTGAAACTAACCAGAAATCTTCCAGCAAACAAAAGCCCAGGACCAGACGGCTTCACAGCTGAATTCTACCAAAAATTTAGAGAAGAGCGAACACCTATCCTACTCAAACTCTTTCAGAAAACTCCAGAGGAAGGTAAACTTGCAAACTTATTCTATGAGGCAACCATCACCCTAATACCAAAACGAGACAAAGATGCCACAAAAAAAGAAAACTACAGGACAATATCACTGATGAACATAGATCCAAAAATCCTTAACAAAATTCTAGCAAACACAATCCAACAACACATTAAAAAGACCATACATCATGACCAAGTGGGCTTTATCCCAGGGATGCAAGGATTCTTCAATATCCGCAAATCAATCAATGTAATACACCACATAAACAAATTGAAAAAAGCCAAATGATTATCTCAATAGATGCAGAGAAAGCCTTTGACAAAATTCAACATCCATTTATGACAAAAACTCTCCAGAAAGCAGGGATAGAAGGAACATACCTCAACATAATAAAAGCTATATATGACAAACCCACAGCAAACATTATCCTCAATGGTGAAAAATTGAAAGCATTTCCCCTAAAGTCAGGAACAAGACAAGGGTGCCCACTTTCACCACTACTATTCAACATAGTTTTGGAAGTTTTGGCTACAGCAATCAGAGCAGAGAAAGAAATAAAAGGAATCCAAATTGGAAAAGAAGTAAAACTCTCACTGTTTGCAGATGACATGATCCTCTACATAGAAAACCCTAAAGACTCCACCAGAAAATTACTGGAGCTAATCAGTGAATATAGTAAAGTGGCAGGATATAAAATCAACACACAGAAATCCCTTGCATTCCTATACACTAATAATGAGAAAATATAAAGAGAAATTAAGGGAACAATTCCATTCACCATTGCACTGAAAAGAATAAAATACTCAGGAATATATCTACCTAAAGAAACTAAAGACCTATATATAGAAAACTATAAAACACTGGTGAAAGAAACCAAAGAGGACACTAATAGATGGAGAAATATACCGTGTTCATGGATCAGAAGAATCAATATAGTGAAAATGAGTATACTACCCAAAGCAAACTATAGATTCAATGCAATCCCTATCAAGCTACAAACGGTATTTTTCACAGAGCTACAATAAATAATTTCACAATTTGTATGGAAATACAAAAAACCTCAAATAGCCAAAGCAATCTTGGGAAAGAAGAAGGGAACTGGAGGAATCAACCTGCCTGACTTCAGGCTCTACTACAAAGCCACAGTCATCAAGACAGTAGGGTACTGGTACAAAGACAGAAATATAAATCAATGGAAGAAGATAGAAAGCCCAGAGATAAAGCCAGAGATAGGTTTCCCTGATGGCTCAGACAGTAAAGCGTCTGCCTACAATGCAGGAGACCCGGGTTCGATCCCTGAGTCAGGAAGATCCTCTGGAGAAGGAAATGGCAAACCACTCCAGTACTCGCCTGGAAAATCCCATGGACAGAGGAGCCTGGTAGGCTACAGTCTATGGGGTCACAAAGAGTCGGACACGACTGAGCGACTTCACTTTCTTTCTTTCTTTCTTTCATGGATATCTTATCTTTGACAAAGGAGGCAAGAATATACAATGGAGAAAAGGCAATCTCTTTAACAAGTGGTGCTGGGTAAACTGGTCAACCACTTGTAAAAAAATGAAACTAGAACACTTTCTAACACCATACACAAAAATAAACTCAAAACGGATCAAAGATCTAAACCTAAGACCAGAAACATAAAACTCCTAGAAGAGAATGTAGGCAAAACACTCTCCAACATAAATCACAGCAGGATCCTCTATGACCCACCTCCCAGAATACTGGAAATAAAAGCAAAAATAAACAAATGGGACCTAATTAAAATTGAAAGCTTCTGCACAACAAAGGAAACTATAAGCAAGGTGAAAAGACAGCCTTCAGAATGGGAGAAAATAATAGCAAATGAAGCAACTGACGAAGAATTACTCTCAAAAATATACAAGTAACTCCTGCAGCTCAATTCCAGAAAAATAAACAACCCAATCAAAAAAAAAATGGGCCAAAGAACTAAACAGACATTTCTCCAAAGAAGACATACAGATGGCTAACAAACACATGAAAAGATGCTCAACATCACTCATTATCAGAGAAATGCAAATCAAAACCACAATGAGGTACCATTTCACACCAGTCAGAATGGCTGCTATCTAAAAGTCTACAAGCAATAAATGCTGGAGAGGGTGTGCAGAAAAGGGAACCCTCTTACACTGTTGGTGGGAATGCAAACTAGTACAGCCACTATGGAGAACAGTGTGGAGATTCCTTAAAAAACTGGAAATAGAACTGCCATATGACCCAGCAATCCCACTGCTGGGCATACACACTGAGGAAACCAGAATTAAAAGAAACACATGTACACCAATGTTCATCACAGCACTGTTTATAATAGCCAGGACATGGAACCAACATAGACATCCATCAGCAGATGAATGGATAAGAAAGCTGTGGTACATATACACAATGGAGTATTACTCAGCCATTAAAAAGAATACGTTTGAATCAGTTCTAACGAGGTGGATGAATCTGGAGCCTATTATACAGAGTGAAGTAAGCCAGAAAGAAAAACACTAATACAGTATACTAACACATATATATGGAATTTAGAAAGATGGTAACGATAACACTGTATGCGAGACAGCAAAAGAAACACAGAGGTATAGAATAGTCTTATGGACTCTGTGGGAGAGGGAGAGGGGGATGATTTGGGAGAATGGCATTGAAACATGTATAATATCATACATGAAACGAATTGCCAGTCCAGGTTCGATGCATGATACAGGATGCTCGGGACTGGTGCACTGGGATGACCCAGAGGGATGGTATGGGGAGAGAGGTGGGAGGGGGGTTCAGGACGGGGAACACGTGTACACACATGGCGGATTCATGTTGATGTACAGTAAAACCAATACAATATTGTACAGTAACTAGCCTCCAATTAAAATAAATAAATTTATATTAAAAAAAAGAATAGCAGAGAAAATGTATGGGATAAATAATATACAGGCAGCTTTGTTAGAGATCTACTCAAAAATAAATAAAGGTAAGGCTGCCAAGAAACAGAAAAGAGATCTGGAGAAATTCAAATCAAAACAACAGTGAGTTTACCCCCTACATCTGTCAGAATGGCTACCATCAAAAAGTTTACAAATAACCAATGCTGGGAGAGAATATGAAGAAAAGGGAACCTCTGTGCATTGTCAGTGGGAAATGTAAACTGGTGCAGTCACTACTGAAAACAGTATGGAGGTTCCTCAAAAAACTAAAAATAGAACTACCGTATGACCCAGCAATTCCACTTCTGGGCATATATCCTGAAAAAATAAAAACACTAATTTGAAAAGACAGGTGCACCCAAATGTTCACAGCAGCACTATTTACAACAGCCAAGCTATTTCAGCTACCCAAATGCCCATCAAAAGAGGAACGGATTAAAATATGGTACGTATATACAATGGAATATTACTCAGCGATAAAAAAGAATGAAATACTGCTATATGTAGCAATATGGATGAACTTAGAGAATATTATGCTTAGTGAAATAAGACAAAGACAAATATTACATTATATCATTTATATATGGAATCTAAAGAAAACACAAATGACTGAATATGCAAAACAGACACAGACTCACAGATGTAGAAAAGAAACCTGTAGCTACCAAAGAGGAGAGGGAAGGAGAAGGGACAAATTAGGGTATGTGATTACCATGTACAACCTACAACACATAAAACAGATAAGCAATAAGGATTTACTGTATAGCACAGGGAATTGGACCCAGTATCTTATAATAATCCATAATGAAGTATAATCTGTAAAAATACACTATCTGTACTTTGTATACCTGAAATTCACATAATACTATAAATCAACTATGTGCATGCATGCAACTCCTGCATCTCTTGCATTGGCAGGCAGATTTTTTACTACTGCGCCACCTGGGAGGCTATGCTATAATCATCTATACTTCTTTTTTTAAAAATCTCTGGAGTACTTTGTCTTAACACTACAATACTGACATGTTCAAAGTAACCTGAATATCAAGACCCCAGAGATTTCATTATTAAACAAAGAAAAAAAAAGAAAATCTAATTCTTAAAAGAAAGTAGACATTAACAAGATAGGGAAAAAACATGGAGGTCAAGGGGGTTAGCTGTTGGGAGTGAACTATACCCACAGAGCCCTTCTCTCTCACTCTCCAGTGGTGTAAGTGTTACAATCAATATCTAAATACTAAAATATATACTGAATATGCTGTTATCATGACACTAACATATAAAATTAATACTTTCTATTTGTCAAAATAACTTTATCAGAAAAAGTATATTAAAATACAGTATTTAATTCCACGCTTCCTATAACATAAAATAAACTTTTACCATTACTTACTGTATTGATGGTTTGGGGGTATATTGTTACTTGTAAGAATTTCACTTTTCAGCTGATCCTATAAAAAAAATTTGAATGATATGAGAATGAAAAAGAAAATGCATATATTCTCAGCACCCCTGACACACACACACACACACACATGAAATTTGGTTCTAAATCAGTATCTTTATTCCCAACTTTGTAATTATTAGTCCATAAGAAAAACACACTGAGCACTATTTACAGATATATTTCTTTAGAATATTACTTCAGTAGGTAATTTTTATGAATTCTAAATACCTAGAAACAACATAAGACTGTTCCACTCTGACTTAAAAGGTATATAATGTGTACACACACACACATTCATAAATTAGGATCTCAATCACTTTCTAGACAAAGGCAAATTAATCATTACAATATCTTTCTGAGAAATAAAAGACAGAATCTTGGAATTAATTCAGTTCAGAAAATTCAACTGTTCTTTTCTAGGTAAATATGACTAAGACTGCTTAGCTTTAAGACATGACTTAGCATGCTTAGTTTTGAATCAATCATTCACTGTGATGCATCACTGTAAATGCTTAAAATATATGCTACGGATACATTTTTTAAAAATCTGACAGGTATCATCTTTCTTTACAATCCTTTTCAAGTAATCATTCTCATATGAAACTCCACAATGCAACCAGAATGCCATCAAAATGAGAGTGTGAAAAACCATAAATCCAGTTTTAATTTGATAGTATAGGTTTTCATCTCACTGTCAAGTGAAAGACGTCAGTCACAAAGATCTTCAAAAACAAAAGTGCTATTTTTAACACGGAGTCAATTCAAAAACTGTGTTGCACACTTCTGACTTAGTTACAACTTAAGCAAAAGACCAGTATCTTGTCCTCATTAGAGAGAGACCGCATATGTAAAGTAAATCCCAGGAGTATAGTCAGCTATTCAGGGGACAAACTGAAATTACCAAGATCTGTTCCCTTGACCCCTGGTAAGACATGCTGCAGTTCACATTCCAGTAGGCACTGAGACTATCAAGTCGTATCAGCTATAAAAGAAAAGTTGGAAAAGATCAGGCAACTAACAAACCGAAGTTATGTATCAATATTAAAAGAATATTCTCATGTTCACTATACCAAAATCATCCAACTGTCATTTTGAACTTTTAAAGGGAAGAAGATAATGCAAAAGTGGAGGAAAATGTATGTATGTTCTTCAGAGACTTTATTATTAATCTGGGCTTCCTTAGTGGCTCAGATGGTGAAAAAAACTAACTGCAACACAGGAGACCTGGGTTCAATCTGAGGGTCAGGAAGATCCCCTGGAGAAGAAAATGGCTATCCACTCCAGTATTCTTGCCTGGAGAATTCCATGGACAGAGGAGCCTGGCGGTCTACAATCCATAGCATCCTAGAGAGTCGGATATGACTGAGTAACTAACACGTATTAATCTAGCATTTGCTGAATTGTGCTTGCAGGAACAGTGTTCCCCAGGGGATTTACTCATTCAATAATCAAATATTTATTGCGAATTCAGTATATAACAGACTCTGTATTTCAATGAATAAGAAAGACATGATTCCTCCAATGAATACAAATGGCTGTTTCAAAGGAAGGGTGAAGGGAAGAGGATTCTATGATCAACAAGGTGGAGAAAAGTACATACAAAATATCCCTTTGGAAGATTCAAAGTGTTTATTAGCATATTTAAAGTATTGTGAAATCCTGGAGTTTAAAACAAAACAAAATATACCTGTCTAACTATGAACACCTTTCTGTTTTAGTCAGTAATCTTATTTGACCAGAGAATATGTTTTCAACAAATCTAATATTATCTCAATTATCTAATGCCCCATCAAATACAATTTGGGAAATATTAATTTTATCCAGCTTCTTTATATTCTAGGTGAAGAAAGGTAAGTGATTTTAGAAGGTAACATAGTAACTAGCTGAGCGAAAACTAAACCCTAAACTTTCAACTCCCATTCAATGGAATATTCTGTTCTATCAAGATTTCTTGAAGAAAATACATTAAACGTTTGTACTTAGGAAAATAACTAGATTTAAAAGTCTAGTCTAATACCTTGTATATAATTTTTTCTGCTTCATTTAATATGCATGGTGTCCAGTGTTTGTTTGCAGTCTAAAACAGAAAAAAAGAGTAACTGTGAAATGAAGTATATGTATCACAAAACAATGCTCTAATAACCGTAACAAAATAACTTAGAAATAACAAGACATCCAGTTAACACTGGCTAATGTGAGTTACCTGTTTTTCATATTACAAAATCAAAGGAACAGTGAAAAAGAGAATTGAGGAGGTTCTAATTTAATTGAGTTCATTCATCCAGAAAATAATTACTGAGCTATTGTGTGTCTGAGAGTGGGTATGAATAAAAAAAAAAAAAACAAAGAGCTAGCTAGGCAGTAGTTAGATGTGGCTGAGTGGAGTCAGAGGAGGTTAAGGAGAGGCTTTTCAATTTTAATATAAAGGAGAGACTTAAATGCGCTTAAATGGTTAGAAGACAGAGGTGGGCAGGGAAGAAGAGTTGAAGATTTAGGAAAGAAAAGGAAATTGACAGAAATAAGGAAGAAAGGACAAAAGGTAGAAGAGAATGAGAGAAAGTCGGGGAAAGGCTCCTAAGGACATGGGCGAGGATGGGATCCAATCAGAGGTGGGGAGATTATCTAAGATTTAAGAGTTAGTCTGCATTTGAAAAGATGGAAAAAAGGAATGGTACAGATACAGAAAGAGGTGAGTCTGCTATTATTGTTGTTATAATAGTCAATGTAGTAGTTAAAGCAGAAATTGAGCCAATGTGGCAAATACTTTATTCAAACTATTTAATAAATCATCACAAAAACACTAAAATACAGGTAATACTGTAGTAATGAATGGAGGTTGGATAGAAGGAAACCAACATGGTAACCATACAGTAAGGTGTCACAGGTGCTTTGATAAAATGTGAAGGGGAGTATTTTTAAAAAAGAAATAGTAAATTCTAAGAGTGAAGTAAAAAAAAAAAAAAATGAGAAACAGTAATATCTCAAGGAAATATTAAAACCTGAATAAATCACCAGGAAGTTTAAGGGAAAAGAGTAACACGGGCAAAGAAAACCATATGAAAAATCTGAGGAAAGATACAGAGGATCAAACAACAAGAAACTACATCATCCTTACACCCTAGTACTCCTGCCATCAGTCAATGCAAACTAAGTCACATGACTATGTTGTGTTTTTCATTTGGTCTGCTAGAAGCTCAATATTAAATACTGACCTTTCTTATGACTAATATTGTTAGTCTCACTTTTCTGAAACGATTATGTCTCTACCTTTCAGAACACAGATTCTGGTTCTTCGAAAGTATTATAGGATTATTTCTTTTTTATTGAAAGCTATTTCAAGTTTATTTTGGAGACAAGCAAAGGATAAACAGTGTATTAAACACTAGTTTCCTTGACTCCCTTTCCTTTATTTCTCCAATACCTGTTAATTTTTTTTTTTTTTTTTGCTTTGATCTTCAACTGATGTATATCTCTACTTCTCTGTATGCATGTATCATTCTTAAGGAATCCATGGAACAAAGACCTTTTTCTGTTTAATAGACTACTTCTCTTTCCTTTTCCTTCGTCTTCTTTCCTTCCTAAGGCCCTCTTCACATAACTAATCAAAAGGCAAAAATATACCCAATGTGATTTACCACTCACTGTCCTTAACTTTAAAACATGTTCCTACCACTTAGTTGTCCATAATAGAAAAAAAAAAAAAAGTCCAATCAGGATATATCCACTCTATGTACACTCTATATACTAAGGATCTTAAAAGAAAAAACAAACTGCACTGTAAAATACTTAATCAAAATAAATTATGTATATTTCAAAATAATAAACACACATTTACATACATATAAACAGATACACATGTACAAGCTATTTGGAAATTATACTGTGGAGAAGAACTTGACTCTGGAAATCTATCTTCCCCTAATTTACTACACATTTAAGATACAGCTTTTAAGACCTTCAAAACACTTGTTCTTAATATTTCTATATTTGTTAAACTCAAAGATAAAATAATTACAGAATATAATAAAAGTATCACTAAAAATAATAAATTTCTAGAAAAGCTGTAGAAAGGTTACACAAAAAAATAAAATAGCTATTTGCAGCAATAGCTGATTTTAGGAAATTCACCCTGAGAATAATATTTTACAGATTCCACAGAAATTTTAAATAAGGTCAACTTTACCAATAGACTAAGTTCTCCCAGTGTGACACCAAATGAAAGAGGCCGCTTTGGATCTGATACCTGTCAAAGAAAAAAAGTGACATTAAAATACACTCATAGTGAGGGTAAATCCATTTTACACTCTACAACAGGCAACACAGGACAATGAATTTACAAGGAAGTTACACAACACAAATGGATTTGTGGAGAAGAAAGGGAAGGAAGACAGTAACATGGCTGAGATTTTCCATATTTTGTAGGCATGACACTAACATGATACTTTCCCAGTGGAACTATTTTTTTTACTAGAAGTGAGAACACTCACTAAACAGATTCTTGCCCACATAGTTTAAAAGAGATAGCCTCTTTATGCATACCACTAAAGATGTTCTCCACAGATAAATAAAACAAGGAGTTGCAGATAAAACAGTGCCACTAAATTATTTACAAAGATTTTCACATTTAGAAACGTGAACTGTCTCTCTACACCTTTAATTTCCAATGACACTTAAAAAAGAATGTTTGTTAGAAGATGCTCAAGATCCTTAATATTTAATTTCCTCAATCCCTTAACCCAAAATCTGCCATTATTAAACTGATCTAGTTCTCATCTTCAATATCTAAGTAATATTTATACACAGTGCTTAAACTGTGCTATTGTGTGTATGATGACTTTGTTTTTGACATCTCAGAGATGTACAAAAATTAGTGTTTTTTGGTCACGAAAGAAAATAGGGAAACTAGAGACAAGAGAAAAATCATATAATGTTCTAAATCATCCATCAGAGACTTGAGTCACATACACCCTTCTCAAACAGGAAAACCATGATCTGGTATAGCTGTAAAGAATGAGCTTTGTGAGCTTTGATTTTTAATATCAGATATATTATGGTTTGTGGCAAAATATATTTGCTTCATTCTCACATTCATCTTTTTAGGCCTATGGATATCAAGCTCAAAATAGCTTGCAGCTATTTCAGAAGAAACTTTAATAAAGCACAACTCCTCAGCTGCTAATGCACTGCCCATAAATTACTGCTGTCATACAAAGAGCATCTTTACGATAAATTATACTCCCCCTACCCTCATTTCTATATTTTTAACTATCCTTCCACACACAATAATTAAGGTAATCACACTGAAAGAGGCAAGATACCAGGAAGATCCCTTTGCGCTTTTAATTTTTCCTGTAGATTATTTTAATTTACTTTGTCACTGACAACAATTTAACTGTAATTGATGTTATTTGTCCCACTCCTGTGCATCTCTGTATTTTTTCATTAAAGAGAAAGAAACAATGTACCTTTCAAATTGTACTTGCTCAGTAGAAAAGCTTAGTTCAAGTTTAAACTCAAAGTGGGAGGGACGGTCAAGAGAGAAGGGACATAGGTATACCTATGGCTGATTCAAGTTTATGTTTGGCAGAAGCCAACACAATACTGTAAAGCAATTATCCTTCAGTTATAAATAAAAAAAGTTTTAAAAGCTGAGATTATTATTCATCAACATACCACACTGGCTTTAAGAATAATTCTTTTACTTCCATGACAAGTTGAGTTCTAAGTTTGTTTTAAACAAGGCAATTTATGAATTAGGCTTTTTAGACATTTGTTTGTAAAATTCTGTCTACTGGACTTTCCAGGTGCCTCAGCAGTAAAGAATCCACCTGCCAATGCAGGAGACGTGAGTTCGATCCCTGACCCAGGAAGATCCCACATGCTACGGAGCAACTAAGCCACAACTACTGAGCCTGTGGTCTAGAGCCAGGAGCCGCAAGTACTGAGCTCATGTGCTGCAACTACTGAAGCCGGGACACGCAGAGCCCACGCTCCACAAGAGACGCCACTGCAATGAGAAGCCCAGGCCCGCAACTAGAGGGCAGGCTCTGCTCACCACACCTAGAGAAAAGCCCACAGCAATGAAGACTCAGCACAGCCAAAAAAAAAATTTCAGTCTAATGATGAGCTAGGTTTTTCAGACATTTGTTAGCAAAATTCAGTCTAATGACTATAGAAAACCAAAACATAAAGTTGGTATAAGACGGAGATGGTATATCTTGAAAAACTACAAGTGTATCTTACTGAATATGAACTGAAAAAAGGGACTTATCAGGAAAGTAAAATAAATTCTCTATATGGCAGTATGACTTTAAATGTAATCTAAACTTAGAGCAAACTAAAAACAAAAAAGAAAGCAACTCATTTTTGGAAAAGATGAAAAAGCATTTCCAATTGGTTACATAAATGAAAAAATTCAAGGCTTTTCAATTATGCTTCAAACTTTAAGACAAAGCAATGCACATTAAGTTTAAAATACTGATTATGTTTTAATTGAAATTAATCTAATAGTTCTTAATCAACTAACGTTAAGCTTTTAGTTATCAGTAAAGTGGTTTCTAAACATTGCTCCACATGTATGTGAGTAGCTGCGTGTGCTAAAATCCTGTGTGGTAGAATGTAAAGTACATGAGACTACCAGCCAAGTGACCTAGGTTTTAGTCCCCTTTCTAACAACCACCATTGTAACCAATTACTTCATTACCTCTGGGAACCAATTTTTTTGTCTTTGTAAAAAATTAAAAAATTAGTTCCTTAAAGCTTTATTAGTCTAAGTCTTTAAACAAAATTCAAAATAAATAATAAAGGAAAATCCAAAAATCTTTTAAATTAGCTTTAGAAAGAAACATATGGTGGTTTATGATATATTTACACATTTAATGTAAAAAGCTTAATGCTAGTAAGGAGATACAGTAGTGTACTAATCAGGAAAAACTTAATCTTGGATTTAAAACTGCCATGTATGGGCAAATCAATAATTAATTATTAATAATAATAATTAATCAATAATTAATGTCATAAAACACACAATTACTTACACCAAGTAAACTACTTACATCATCTTCATATTTAATGTGAATGTCTGTGATTTTTACTTGTACATTTTTAATTACTTGAGTTGCCAATTTTTCCAAAAATGTATCCTTTTTGGCTTCTTTTGGTTTATCTATAAAAAATACAAAAATACAAGTTCAAGAGCTTAAATTACACATAATTCATAATCAATGATCAAGGATAGCTAAAGTACTACTCAATGGGAATTACAACCTATTCCTTGCTTTATTTTAGATTTTAATATGCATTTCCAACTTAAAACTTATTTTTCAGCCACTATATCAACAGGGAAATCCCTAAAACTTATTTTGAAGTTACATCATAATCTAACATTTATTTTACCTTTGAAGACAGAAATCAAGTGGCAATGTGTATAAATAACACATGGCATAAAAACCACTTTTACCTACCTTTTGAGCGATCAAGACCTTTAAAAGGTTTCTTAAAATGTTTTTTGTGCTTTTTACGTTTACGTCCTTCTCAGTGGAAGCATTTTAGTGAGAAAAGGATAAAATTCAAGTTAGAAGACTAGAGGACAGAAGAGAACAACAAGAGACTTCTTCCTGACAGCAAATTTGGTACAATTCACCGTATTTTATTCTAAACTGACCTGTTACTTCAATACAGGCAGAAATTCACAAACCTTTTTTAGTCTAGAATAACCTTCTGTAATAAAGAAAGTAACTTGGCAGATGCAATTACACAAAAATTGAGTAAAATATCTGTACACAGTGCCCATTAGAATATTTACGACTGCTTATAATATAAACTTTAATTTTTAATTTCAACATTGCCAAAATATTGGAAATGTAATAATGACAGAATATGTATGGTAGGAGCACAAACGAAATGAATGGGTAGGTTGCTGACAGATGACTTCCTCTGAATGATACGCCTCACAAAAACAGGATCCTTTGCAGTCTCGAGGATATAAAGAATACAAAAAGGGAAAAAAACTGTACACAGAATTTTACATTTAGCTTAATAATTCCTTTAGTATCTCTTTTATTTGGCACTGCCTTGTTTCATGGCATTAACCCAAACCTATCTTACCCAACTTATAAATCTTTACATTCAACTGCCTGCTACACATCAAATCCAGTCCTCACTCTTGGGGCAGCCTCTGTATGGTCTCCCCTGTCTCCAATCTCCACTCTTTTCTCTGATCTAACCTCCTCTGACCTAATACGACCAGATTCACGTCTTCCAAAATACTATTCACAGCCTGTTAATCCCTGCTCAAAATTATTTTAAAGGCTCTTTGTAGCCTGCCAAATAAAATGAGAAAGTGTTTGCATGACACAGAGGTCCTTTTATGATCCAGTCCCTATCTCTCTGTCCTGTTCTATCTTCTGCCACTCATCCTTGCACTGGACACTTCAAGAAGACTACTGCTACTTTCCAAAACAAGCTATAACTTAAAAAAAAAAAAAAAAAACACTTTTTATTTTGTCCTAGTGTATAGCTGATCAACAATGTTGTGACTGTTTCAGGTGAACAGAGAAGGGACTCAGCCATATATGCACATGCGTCCATTCTCCCCTAAATTCCCCTCCCATCCTGGATGCCACATAACACTGAGCAGAGTTCCATGAGTACAAGCTATAACTTTCTAATGCCTTACTGCCTCTACACATAGTAGATTCCCTGAACTTAGTTTGCTCTCCCTCAAGTTCTTCAGGCAAATTCCTAGGAGGCTTTCAAATCTCAGGTCTAGCACAACTGCATGTGCAATGCCTCCTTCAACTCTTCCAAGGATCTCCAAGGCCATCCACTCTAGACCTTATGCAGACTTCCACTAAGCAATGAATACACTGTATTTGAAGTATCTGCACAACTGGTTTGTTTCTAGTCAGGAGGAGTCCTTCATTAGGACAAGAATTATAATATCTAGGCACAAAGCACATGATATGTATCTATTCAACTGAATCAAAGTTATCTACATTTGGATATTAAAATAAAATATATAAGCTCAATTAATGTTATAGAGAATACATTGATATTTAGCTTGAAATTTTAAATTTGTTCTTCCTTGATATTTTAAAGCAAATTATCCTGCCACTACAAGAACTAAGAATCAAATTATCAAGTCCTGGATTTTAAGCATAAGACCCTAAGTTTCAAGAAGAAAATATTTACTAAACCTGTAACAAACAGGACTTTGCTATTACCAGGAGTTCTTGTCACAGTGATGGTCCCCTAAATCTTTTTCATTTACAAATAAAACATTCAGCGACGTTCTCAGAGAAATACTATTTGAAAAGAAATAGCTAAGAAAGCCAGAGAAGCCCTGAAAACCATCCCACTTAGGGAGAAAGTTTTCGGAGACAGGATTCAGCTGCCTGGACAGTGTAGAGTCTGGAGTAACTCACCCTTCTCATCTGACCTCCTATTATCCTTCTGGGTTCACATTTGTCCTAGAACCTTGTTCAGTCTTTGATCTCAATGTTAGGCGCACCATGTTCCAAATGGTTTCAAACTCTAATCTGAGTACTACAGAGTCTTCATTTAATCTGATGGATAGTCACTTTCTAAAGCAGTTCTCAAATGTTTTGGTCTTAGGGTCCCTTTAATACACTTAAAATTTAAGAACCTTAACCAGCTTTTCATTAGGGTGGGTTACAGATACTAATATTTACCATGTTGGAAATCAACACTGAAAAGCTTTTTAATAGTTATTAACTTATTAAATAACCCATTATGCAATAGCACAGGTAACGTGTATTTATAAAAAATAACTATGTTTTCTGAACAAAAACTTGTAATGAGAAGACTGATACGGTTTTACAGTCACAAATCTCCTTAATGTCTGGTTTAGTAGGAGACTGCTGGATACAAATACCTGCTTTTGCCTTTGCTCTTTTAGGATCTATTGTTTAGATTGGAGTATGTGAGGAAAATCTGACCTAATCACAGAAATGTAATAGGAAACAGGAGGAACATCTTCATCTTTTGCATATGACCATCTTTTCATGTAATTATGGATACTACATCAAACTCAACCAGTGATAGCTTCTTAAAGCTGTACCTTGGAATCTGAAACTATCCGTCAATTTTTCGTCTAAATTAAAGCCGGTCTACTGTGCACTTTAATACATTCATAATATTTTACCACACTTTTATAATACAGAAATACTGCTTCAATGAATTATACAGATCTTATAAATGCAGAGTCATTTTATTTTTTAATATGAAAAATCACATTGTTAATACCACCAAAAATCTCATCAGAAAAGTCTTTGAGTATGGGAAGCTGTGAAGCTCAAAGTAGCAAATACAAATTCCCCAAAATTCTAATTTTTGTTCAAAAGCCCAAATCTTATTGCTGGTAACAAACAGTGTCAGTTCTTTTTTCTTAAAGCTGTGTTGTTGAAATGTCTACCAAACACCCAAATCTGAGTAATAATCGTCTGTCAGCCATTCTTTGAAGTAAAATGGCTTCCCATGAAAAAAGCAACTAGTTCCACTAGTTCAACTAGTAAGATCAGAAAACCCAAACAACTGCACAAGTATGTTCCCTTGAAACAATTATCCTCCTTCAGTCTACAGAAGTGCAACATGTATGCTTCCTCTTTTGTCACAAAATGACAAAGACACATATACTCAAGAGCTGTAATCTATTAAAATTAAATGGTTTCTATTTCATCAATGGTTTTCTTAAGCAAAATTGCTGCTTCTTCCATTCTATTTTGGTTTTTACTGTGCGTGACTGGCAGGGAACAATACAATAGCTCCTGGCAGTAGAGTTTGGTGCCACTGCCTTAAATCATGGGAAGGCAGCCAGCAATCTTACACAACATTGCTTTTGCACCATCAGTACCAATGTCAATACAGTGGGGAAAAAAAATAACGTCTTAGAATTATTATGAAAATAGTTTTGACTTTTTGAAAATCATTGCTCCAGAAAAAAAATTTTTAATGAGTAAATATACACTCTCAAAGAATCAGACACAACTGAACGACTGAACAACAACAAATATACACTCAGGAACTGAAAAAATGAAAGCACTGTAAAGAACACATGAAGTCCAGGGCAACTAAACAAAAGACATCTTCAACAAAATTAACTGTTCTCATTTCAGAATCATCAAATTCTAGGCCAAGTTTAGTTTTTTGGTTTTGTTTTTTTAATCCAGGCTAATACACATTTTTGGAATAAAAAGAAACTCTGAATCATGAAGTTTCACTTTAGAGTGACCTCTGTCTGTTTTGTTTTGTTTTTTAAGCACTGCTTGCTGCCCAGTGATTTTTTTAACATATTTAAATAGGCCACTAGAACTCATTTGTATCCTGGAGGCAGGCTGCACTTAGTAAGATCAGAAAACACTGCCCCTGGCAGTCTACAGAAAGTTGGTTCCATTACAACCCACAAAATTGGACAGTGAACCATGAGTTATTTTTTATATTAAACAAAGTGACTCTAAGACAAGAGTCAGTCACTCTTACTCAAGGGGCAGATTTGTTCAAAGAGAAACTCCTTTCAGGATAATTTCATTCATGCTATGAAATTTGCCATGCAACTCATCCTTCCATTTGTCATAATGAACCTAAAAATTAAAGAAGTTTCTAGCAGCAAAAGTAATTCTATCATAATGCTTATTGTTGTTTATATCTTGAAATAGAGATGCCAATTGCTTGCCACTTAATCGAAACAAATTTTAAGTGTGACTAAGTTAATATAACAAGTTCCTGAAAAGTTATAAATATATTTAAAATATTTAAAAATATTTAAAATATTTTAGTATTTAAATATTGTTTAAAATATTAGAAATTATTATTTTAATGTGCTTGGTAAACTTCCTAAGATACAAAAAAATCCTACTGTAAATCCTAAAACAGTCAGCCTTCAAATCTGCCTTTTTTGTGAGACTGTCCAAGACAGTAGTCTACATGTGCTGCAAAGCTACTACACAGATGAAGCAAATCAGGGAGGATAGGAGAAGAAAGTCAGGGAAACATCTTTTATCAAGGTCCTAAATAAAGTCTCACTCAAAAAAATAAAGGTTCCATTTTATTGCTTTTTACAAGTTTGAGAACCACTGCTACAGAAGAGAAATCGTTTAATTGAAAAACTACTATACTATTGAACGAAGTCAAAAAGGCAGTCCAGATTTGGAAGTTATCCACAGATCAAACTGTAAACTGCATAAGGCAGTGGGCTGGGTCTGTTTCACCCCACGAACACTGAGCATCCAGCATAGTCTTCCTACTAGAAGACATTAAGCATTTGGTGAGTGAATAAATGGCTGCAGAAGATGGAGAAACGAAATGACAGTGAAGGGGAAAAACATGAATTACATTTCCATATTTTCTAAAAGGATGACATGCCATATAAACTCCATTAAAAGCACAAGCATGGATAAGAATATAATTTTGTATGTAGCTCAGTATAATTAACCGTGCATACCCACCAGGCTTTATGTCCTTGTAAACAAAGTTTTCCAAGCCATATATGAACTCCCCTGAATGTGCGCCTGCATCCGCACGGCAGCAATAACCAAAATGCAAAGCATTTTAAGACATCTTTAATTTCACATGTAAAATACATCTGAACTCAGTTCAAAGAATTAGACATCAGATAACAGAACAAGTAAAATCCAGTGACACTAAAACAACTTACTTCTACGGAAATATTCTCAAGTGACACCATTTCCATTCTTTCAACAGACAGGCTCTGTTTTCATATATTAAAACAAAAACTCTTAATAATTAAAATTATAACAATTAATAATTTCAAGTTAACCAAAACAGACAAATATCAATTATGGCTAATGTCTCATTGATTTACCCAATTTTCAAAGAGAGTAAAAATCTGCTAATTTGGTTCCCTTTCTGCCCACCATTTGTTCATTTTCAGAAGGAAACACTGCTGCAATATTTATGCTAATTTTAGGGTTAACTGAAATGAATTCATCTTACTTTAGTATCATGTTCCCTTCAAAGACACACTATCTGAATCCTTTCTATTCATTCTTGTTAGTGATGGTTAGGTAACACCATCTTCCATTTTGCTCCCCAAATCCAGCTTATATACCACTACCCAAACACAGCCATGATCAAATCACTCTCCAGATTTTTAAAGAAAAAGTAACTTCCTGACTGTCTCACTGACTATCGATCAAAGTCCATTATAACGCAGTCAAGAGCCAGACTGAGTTCAAATTCTAGCTCTATCATTTTCTAACAGCATAACCTAGAACAAGCTATTTAACTTCCAGCTTCCTCAACTATAAAATGGGAACAATAAAAGCCATTAAAGCATAGAATTATGACTATTAAATGAGTCAGCTGATATTAACCACTTTGAAGAGTGACCCGCAAACAGTAAATTCTCAATAAATGTTAGCTGCTATCATTATCATCATCACCATCACGGTATTCAAATTTCTCAAAACCGATATAAACTTAGCTTTCCAACTCCCCTCCAGCTACACTATCAAAGTCCCAAATTCTTAGCAGTTCCCCATACATGCTCTACACTTTTTCATTTCACTATCGCCTTAACCTAGAACGCCCTCTCCCTTCTGCATACTCAGCTGAAATACAGACCTTCAGAGTGTCCACCCCGATCTCTGGCTGAACATGATAAGCCCTTTAGGAACTTCTGTAATACTCTAACTGCATCTCATTAATGAGACTCAACACCCTCTCCTGTCTATTACCATACATGAGGTCTCTGACAGTAGGCTACAGGAATTTTCTAATTTTTGTGTTTACAACAATGTGTTGAACAGACTGGCAGCAGACTTCTCAAAAGTACCTGGAAGTTAAAAGATTTTTACCCTTAAAATTCTAATGTTAAACTCAATATTCTATCCCCAGCCAAATCAAACAAGTGTGGAAATAAATTACAAAACTTTCAGACTTGAAAGGATCTTAAAAATTATATCCAGTGCATCCTTTCTTAAAAGCTATCAGAAATGCTTCAGCTAAACAAAGGAACAAAACTAAGAACAAAAGGCAAGGGACTCAATGAATTAAAAACAGAAGAGCAGTGAAGATCAGTTCTAGGATGACAATTATATAGCAGAACTAAAACAAACAAACAAACAAAACACAACCAAAAAAACTGCTCTTCAAGAGGGCAAGGGGGACAGGGAGAGGACAACAGATGTGTTTGGACAACTGCAAAATAACACTGAGAGCCATATGATTGATAGATTTCATGTAGCACACAAAAGAATTTAAGGTAAATTTAAACAGAAGGAAAGAAGCATTTACAAATTTAAGAAAGAAAAACAAAAGGCTGGTGCAGAGGAAATATAATCACAGTATATTATCTGACCCATCCAGTGAACAGTAATTATTTTGTCATAGTAATGTAAATGTTGACTCATAATTGGCCAAAAATTATGATACGACCATATTATGAGAAGATAGAAAGAGGAACTGAGGATGAAGGAAGATGGTAAGAGAGGTAAATTCCTTGACTACTGTGGAAGGAAATACAAGATAGTGCCTTACATTAATAAATTAGATAACCACAGAATGTTACTATTTCTAAAATGATGGCTCCCTCTAAGGAGTGAGTTGAAAGGGTAGAGAAGGGTGAAACAAGAAACTGACATTTTTCATAAATCTTTTTGGAAAAACTATTTGATTTCAGAGTTAACGTTAACTCTAAAATTTTAAGAGTTTTGATAAATTAATATTTTAAAATATAGAATCTATATAGCATTTGAAAATCTTTTGATTTTACTAGGAATTTAATATTACCCTTTACTTTACAATAGCCTTTCCAAAAAAATAAATTTAGTACAATGAAATAAAAGAAGAAAAATATCAAGAAATTTATTTTGACAGTTAAGCAAGCTCTCTAGAAATGAACTTGTATTTCAATTTTCTTTTTTTCCCACATAATAGTGGGCAGGCACTCTATTTTATCAAATGAAACAAACTGAGTAAAAGTACATCTTTAAAGCAGATCAGACTAAAAACTCTATTTTCATTTTTATCAACTGCTGCTTATAGTTAAATCATTTTCTCTCCTTATCTCTGAGTCTCCATATATAAGCAATAGTACTTTTGTGCTTTCAAACTCAAGAAATAAGTGGGAAAATAATAAGTAAAAAAAAATAAAGTATAGTAATCAAGTCAAAACTGTTCATTAAAAATGATGAAATGGAAAGCATATAAAGGCCAGGGTTGTCTTTAATCATTCACATGAACAATATTATATGAAGATAGGGTCTATATTCATATAAACTAGAGAAAGTACTTAAATGCAGTCAAAATGACTAAATGTATTTCTTAATAATTGAGAAAAAAAATCTCTATCAACATATTTCCCAACTTCTGAATTTATCTCTTTTATACTTGGAGCATTTTGTTGACAAATCTAATAATGTTAATGAAACTGAGTTTCAATTTCTGAATCTTAGTTCTATACTAACAAAAATTAAACTTATCATCCAAGAAGCTACAATATAATGATTATTTATAAGCTTAACAGCCCCATTTACACAAGCTTAGTACTACAGATGTTGATGCTCTATAGATTTATCAAATCATCCTTAACAATCTCTCTGCCAGACCCAAAAATAAGTTTCCAAAGTATTAACAACCCAGTGACTTAGCAGTAGCAGTAGTCAAAATTCACAAGCACTTAATACAAAATGTATAGCAAACTCATTTGCTATATCATTTTGCTGATTAAGCTGTCAACTACTAAAACGGAGAGAGTATATACCATGCTTTCTCTTATAGTTCACTGGAAACACTAAAATATTTTGAAAGCAATCACAGTTATTTCTATTCCAAAAAAAAGAAAAAAATGAGTTTGGGGTTTGTTTCTCAAGAGGGAAAATATAAATTATATATATTATAAATTAAAAGTATATAATTACATGTAACAGCAATATATCCAACCATACAAATACCAATTGATGACTACATACAATTATATGTATGTGTATTAACAAACAGATTTAATCTGAACTGATTTAAGGAAGAAATTAAATTCTAGTGCTCTCTAAGCCTTTTTCCTCATTTTAATAAAACTATTTCTAATTAACCAATATTAAGTAAGAAGAAATATTCACACTGAATTGGCATAAAACAAAACCATGACCACTTTGCTTTGTTTGGCAGATAAAAGTGACAGAAATTAACAAAACCGTTTTCATGGAAATACAGATCCTTAAGTTTCAGCGGAAATATAAGATACAGTTAAATATGAAAAGAGAAAGGAAAAAAATGTTTAGACTTTAAAATTTTTCTACCATTAAAAACAGCCTCTGTATCTGAAATATTTTAGTACTTTTCTGTAAAAGAATCAGTAATTCTGAATAAGGGAAAAACAGCCAGGGAAAAAAGACTTAGAATCTTTGACAAAGAATTTTAATAAACAAGCTATTTTTAAGAGAGATTTCTCTTGATTTAATTAAACATCAGCAGCTTAAGCATCTTATTATAGTATCTAAAAATAATTTCTATCATTTCTAACATTGGCCATATCTTTAAAGAGAGACCAAAGAGAAATGCCTTAGGCATTCTAGTACCATCTTCTTCCATCATAGAAATATATAAACATGCTACCAAATGATGCAAAAATGATGTAAAATGCCATTAATTTTCATACGCCAATCAGCAATCAGAGTATGATTTGCCTTGAAAGAGAAAAACAAACTTGGAAAGGCTTGGAAATGCCTTCAACTCACCATCCTACAGACTACTCGGTTTTATCCTATCCTTATTCTTGCTCCATAAACCAAATTAAAACAGTCACCAGATTTATTTTTAGATAAAAACAAAATATTAAAACTTAAGATGTTAAAATGTTGAAATCTGAAAAACCAATTTTTAACAATTATCCTGTATAATATGAAAAGATATAGCAAGGAAAAGAATTACAGCACCATTTCCTCTAAACATTACTTCACTATATTAATATGCTGAACTTTATTATCTTTCAACAACACAGGTGAAAATATAGACAAAGAAACCATTAACCTTTGGCAAAAACAAACAGGACTACAAGAACTCAAAGAATTTGGTTAAGTCTCCATAAAGTAGCATAGTAGAAATGACTGGTTAAGAAAAGTAAGAAAATTTAACTGGCAGTGAGATAAAATAATCACAAAGGCAATGATTCCTAAATGTGTCATTAAAATCTTTACAATCAATATTATGAGATATGATATTAAAAGATTCTTTGGAACAATAGCTTATGAAGGCTTATGAAAGAATCCTCTTTACAGAATATTAAATGTATCTAAAACATAGGTATATGTACATTTTTCTAAAACATAAACATATTGTACCTTTTTCTGCTGCTTTTTGAAGGGCTTCTTCAATTCGGGATAACTCTCTCTGTTTAATATCTTGCAAGGATTTTTCTTCCTTTTCAGCATCATATTTAATACCTAAAATATATATATAGTTAATTCACATATCAAGAAAGGCAATAATAAATAAATAAGAAAAGTTCAGCCTCATTATAATATTGTGTGTATGTGTAACAGGTAATCTTTGTAAGCAAAAAACATTTATATTCTTTAGATTGGCTTTACAAAAAGTTTACATAAATGATTCCTATCTACTTACAAAGTTCACATCAAAAGGAAAAGGAAGGAAGGAAAGGAATTAAAGGGAGAAAGAATACAGGAAAAAGGATGATTGGGGGAAAGGGTGAGTAGGAAGGTAAAAGGGAAAAACAAAGAGAAGGCAGAAAAAACATCCAAAAATTTCCAGTTATTAGATCTGAGTGGTAAAATTTTGAGTAACTACAAAAACATGTAAAATCCAATATCAGCTGGTATCAATGTAAGATTGATTTAAAAAAAGACTTTGAGAAAGTAATTCAAGAACATGTATCAACAATCATAAAATACACAAAATCATATCCTTTTAATTTAGCAATCTCATTTCTGATCACGTACCTAAGGAAAAAACACAAAATGAGAAAGATATCTATAAGGAGGATGAGTTTATAATGTTCACTGTAATAGCAAAAACCAGTTGGCAGTCCATAATAAAATATCATATAGCCTTTCAAAATTGTCACTATCACCATGGAAACTGTGGTTTTCATATTTCATCAAAAATAGCCCTTTTGCACTGTTGGTGGGAATGTAAACTGATGCAGGCACTACGGAAGACACTATGGAGATGCCTCAAAAAAACTGGGAGTAGAACTACAACATAACCCAGCAAACCCCACTGCTTGGCATACACCCTGAGGAAACCAAAATTGAAAAAGGCACATGTACCCCAGTGTTCACTACAGCACTATTTAGCTAGGACAGGGAAGCAACCTAGATGTCCATCATCAGATGAATGGATAAAGAAGTCATGGTATATAAATACAGTGAAATATTACCCAGCCATAAAAAGGAACACATTTGAGTTAGTTCTAATGAGATGGATGAACCTAGAGCCTATTATACAGAGGGAACTTAAGTCAGAAAGAGAAAAACAAATACCTTATATTAATACATGTACATGGAATCTAGAAAGATGGTACTGATGAACCTATTCGGAGCAACAGTGGACATGCCAACATAGAAAACAGACCTACAGACATGGGTGGGGGAAAGCAGAGGGTGGGATGAACAGAGAGAGCAACATGGAAGCAGATACACTACCATGTGCAAAATAGATAACCAGTGGGAATTTGCTGTGTGACTCAGGGAACTCAAACCAGCACTCTGTAACCTAGAGGGGTGGGAGGTAGGAGAGAGGTTAAAAAGGAAGGGGACACATGTATACCTATGGCTGACTCATGCTGATGTATGGCAGTGGCCAACACAACATTGTGAAGCAATTTTCCTTCAATTAAAAATAAGTTAAGTTTGGAAAAAATATATATACACATACTAAGCAAAGAAGCTGGATCCATGTTACATATATAATGTGATAAATGCTATGTTAAATCAAGCATGTATACAGTAAAGACTGGAAAACAAGTTATAAAAATACAAATTGTCTTTTATGGTTGATAAAACAAGTAACTTTTCCCTAAAATATCTGAACTTTTCTTAACATTATATTGATCTCAAACTGAAAAAAAATTAATAAAATTAATAGTGAAAGATATTACTTTGAAAAACATCACTACTTTAAAACATTCATTAAAAATTAAAATACTATAATGTATGATGAGAAAATTACCTACTTTATACATGCTTTTGAAAGAACATTCACTCAAAATCAGAAGCAACAAAATGGGAAAAAAATTTCCAATCTGTAGATTAACATGACAGTACATTTTTTAAAATTTATTTACTTTCATTCTCAAAAGTAAATCTGTCTAATGCATCTCAACAGAAGACTTAGTTGTAAAATAATTATTCACAGAGAATATAATAAATTTCACAAATGGTTGAAATTACTCTTTCCAACAACAATATAAAATACTTTATATAAAATGTGGCTATGTATGTATATGTAAAATGCATGTATGTGTGTATATATATGAGTATGATTAGTTTATTTAAATTATGTTCTGTTTTACTAAACATATTAAAATATTTAACCAAAGTAACAATTTAATTTTACTATGACTTTACTGAATGGTTATAACCTAAAATAACTTACTTGCTCCTGGGACAACAAGCAGGTATAATCCCTCTAGAGTTGCAACAACAGCTTCGCCATAAAGGTTCTTCCAAGGAATCTTCAAAGTTAATTTATCTAAACAAACATGATTTCAACTTTCTTATTTGGATGCTCAAGAAGATATACATTTCTCGCTTTCCATTAAGAGAAAAAGTATACAAAACCCTTCAGATATAGAGTATGAACATTGCTCAGAAAAAAAGAAACTAACACAGTTTAAAACATCTTTTTATATTATATTACTATTAGAAATAACTATTCACATTGTGCTTTATATTTTTTAAACTTTTTGATAACTATTATTTCATTTAATATTCCCAAACTATAAGAAAAATGAGGCAACTATTACTTTGGTTTGGAAAAAAAGAAAACTCGGTCCCAGGCAGGTTTAATTATTTGCTTAAGTCCACTCAAGTCATCAATGGAACCAGAACTGATGGTCTAAATACGGTACATGCTGTTCTAGTCACACCTGCAACGTCATCTCTACACCATCAGTGTAAAAGAGTATCTGTTCAAGATCCCAGGAATTGAACCAGCAACACAGATTAGAGCACCAAAGGAAAAGACCTTTGACAGTATGCTAAATTGCTACAACTAGAAGAGGCCAACCCTGAAGGCAAGGTACTGTTTTATGATTACCAGTATTATAAAGTGACAGGCAGGTCAGACTAGTTATATTCCAAATATTACATGAAAGGAAGAACACATCTTCTCTGTTAGAAATAATGGTATTAATATCAAGTCCTTCAGAGACTGGCCTACAGAAACTTTCTCACCCATAATGTAGATGAACTACCCTAAGTGTCACTAAGCCAAGTTTGGAGTTTTATGGGAAAAAGCTATGCAAAGCAGGAGAGAGAAGATAAAAAGGGCATATTTTCAGCTAAATTTTGAAATGGGCAAAAATCTGTCTTTGGTATGTTTCCACACTATTATTTCTTTACCCTCTTCCCAATCACTAGTATGCCCTCTTTTCAGGTCTCCAGGCAGCACAATGTCCCAATCTGCCCTCAACTGTATCAGAGCAATTCTACCCAAACCTTTTCACCCCTACAGTTTTCCATGTTCCAAAATTAGATACCTTCTCTCATCACAATTTAAAAAATAATGACCCTATAAAAGCTATAGTTCTCTCAGTACTGCCGATCAGATTCTTAAGACAAAAGAATCTGATTCAACTAAGTCATGCTAATATGTGAGTGACTAAACTACTTACACCATCAGAATCACTGGCACTTTTAAATCAAGATGCTGAAAGCTCAAACAATTGTTGACCTGGATAAAAAGCTGAAGAAGAAATAAAATAATGTAATGTAAGGGAGGATATTTTGCTTCACCTGGATGGCTATGGAGGCAAGCCAGTTCTGGCTGGGAATCTCTTACCGAGGTTAAAATCCAGAATTATTTCTCCATCTAGATTTTTACTTTTCTCTAGCTTGTAACCCTGATGAGATCCTTAAATGGTTCCTACATCAGAGGAGCCTAGAGGTAAGGGCAGTACACTTCTGGGTCATTTCTAAGTCTGTTGATTTTATAGTGAGCACCACCTATATTTATAATAGATAGTGTTTTATTTGTAATTATCTCATCAACTCCTAAAAATAGATTTAATTGCCTTCTTGGTGAGCATGAGATTGAAAAAGTGGGAAATGCTTCTTTAATATACCAAAAATAAATTATCTGTTCTCTAAGCCTTTTTTCTCTCCTTTTACCATAACTCATTATCCTCCCGTCCTTGACTATTCTGTATTCCACTGAAATTAAGTTCCACTGCCTTCCTTTTATAAATCAGGAAAATTTTTTAAATTTTTAAGTAAAAGCAGTATCCACAAACATATCTAGCTCTTAGAAAATCAAAACATCCTTGGTGTACTTAGCCACACTAACTCGACAGGTTAGGTATAATATTTAAGCTAACAGTAATTTAAAAACTGTTAATTTTAAGCTAACAGTAATGTAAGTGCCTGATAAACCTCAAAACAGAGATAAGTATAAAGAAAATATGCTTTTCATCCTTACATGCAAAGTGTCTCTCCTAACTCAGTGAGTAACCTGGAAGAAAGCCATTAAATTCTTATAATACTTTAAAAGCAAAGAAAATAAATTCAGAACCATAGAAAACCTCTTCCAAAATATAAATTTTGTTGTAATAATACAATGAATAACATATAAGTTATTTAGGCAAATATAACTCACCCATTAACCTGGATATGAAGCTGCAATATTTTGTCCTAATTATAGATCTCTCTAGTATCTTTGAGGACAAAGATACCATAGTTACCCTTGCTTCTCCCACAGCTATGTATCTTAAAGGTAAAAGATTGAGTTAATAACTATAACTTCACTGGAGGATTTCAATTAAGCATGCAGGGCTACAATACATCCACAACACTGCTAAACAAGGCTCTGTGTAATAGACAAACAAAAAATATAATTTTTTGCCCTAGCAATATTTTCAATCTAAAGGAGTATCTCCTGTTTCAAGAGGAAAAAAAAAAAGAATTTACATTAAAATGTTTTAACTTATATAAAAGGAACACATATTTATGAAGTAATGCAGATTCACAGAAGTATTCAAGTAATTACTAAAAAGATGCTACGACAGTAAAAGACAAAGCCTTCCCTGAATACAAAATAATGAATGAAGAAGGAAAGCGATATGGTGAAGTAGCAGGGTGACAGGGATGAAAGGAAGGATTGGTGGCATAAGTGAAAATTCTAAAGTAAGAGTAACTCATCTAGGGTTGTAATTTATAGCTTTTAAAAAGTAAAAACCAGGCAGCACAGAGAGTTGAAAGGACCTGCTATATTAAATGGAGAAGGCAATGGCACCCCACTCCAGTACTCTTGCCTGGAAAATCCCATGGACGGAGGAGCCTTGTAGGCTGCAGTCCATGGGGTCACTAAGAGTCGGACACGACTCAGCGACTTCACTTTCACTTTTCACTTTAATGAATTGGAGAAGGAAATGGCAACCCACTCCAGCGTTCTTGCCTGGAGAATACCAGGGACGGGGGAGCCTGTTGGGCTGCCATCTACCGGGTCGCACAGAGTCAGACATGACTGAAGCGACTTAGCAGCAGCAGCAATATTAAAATTCCTATTGAAAAATTTCTCCAACAAAGATGTATGCTTAGTTATGGATGATCTTAGTGTGAGAGTTTAGCTACACAGACTTTCAACTTAACAGAACATATCCTTTATACCACATTGCTGCACAATATATCAAGTGAAATGGCTGAATAAAACATAAGGGAAATTAGCTATACTTCAATTCTCTTTAGTCAATCCTAAAGAAAATCAACCCTGACTATTCACTGAAAGGACTGATGCTGAAGCTGAAGCTCCAATACTTTGGCCACCTGATGCAAAGAGCCGACTTGTTAGAAAAGACCCTGATGCTGGGAAAAATTGAAGGCAAAAGGAGAAGAGGGCGGCAGAGGATGAGATGGTTAGACAGCATCACCAACTCAACAGCCATGAATCTGAGCACACTCTAACAGATAATGAAGCAAGGGAAGTTTGGGGTCCTGCAGTCCATGGGGTTGCAAAGAATTGGACACAACTCAGCAACTGAGTTCTGAGTAAGGCTTCCCTGATGGCTCAGAGGTTAAAGTGTCTGCCACCAATGCGGGAGACCTGGGTTTGATTCCTGGGTCGGGAAGATCCCCTGGAGAAGGAAATGGCAACCCACTCCAGTATTCTTGCCTGGAGAATCCCATGGACAGAGGAGCCTGGTAGGCTACAGTCCACAGGTCACAAAGAGTAGGACACGACTGACCGTTCACTTTCACTTTTCACTTTCAGCAACTGAACAACAACAAATTCTCTTTACTAGAGTCTGCAAATTATACTGCTTTGAAATTTAAAAAAAAAATCTGCATATCAACTTTGAAAATGAAGATACTTTTCTGTGGTGGAACCAAAGCCTGAAAAATATCACTGAAGTTCAAATATCCTTCTAATTTAAAAGGTAATTTTCTACACTTTGCTCAAAAACTTCCATACATATACTAGGTACAGCATACATTAGGCTCAGAACTCCGAAAGCTCTAATCAACATAAGCCAAAAACCTATCACATTTTGTTCAAGCTAAGAAAGATGTCTGAGATTAAATAACAGGAAAAATAAAAAACTAAAAGGATGAAGAATAACTCAAATGAAGAGTGAAGTACTTACCAATTTGGCCAGCCTTGACTTTAAAAGGAACATCCAATTCACTCTTCAGAAGAAAGAAAAAAAAAATTAAACAACATCTTAAACTATTAAGTGCCTCCAAATCATCTCTGTAATAATTATTTAAATACACGATCATCTCTAAGGAAAAATAAAATTTTTACATCTGAGCAACTCATAAAGGATATGTTTCATAGGTGAAAAAATGTTTTTATTAACTTACAATTGACTTTTAAGAAAGAATTCATAAGAGAAGCAAAATATAAACAAGGATGATAGAAAAAGAGTTTATAGTTAAAGAACATTTCATTTTCCAAAAGATACTATTTCCATCATAAGGAAAAAAATTCTTTTTCTAAATCTTCAATCTCAGATTTTCCTAGAATAAATCATTAAACAAATAATCACTTCATCTGGTACCTGGTACCAAGTACCCAGCAACCAGGGTTTCAAAGAGCTTATCGAATTAACTGGGTAGTCAACATAGTAAAGAATCTGCCTGGAATACAGGAGATTCCGGGTTCAATCCCTGGTTTGGGAAGATCCCCTGGAGAAGGGAATGGCTACCCATTCCAGTATCCTGGCCTGGAGAATTCCATGGACAGAAGAGCCTGGTGGGCTACAGTTCATGGTGTTGCAAAGAGTCAGACAGGACTGAGCAACTAACATTTTTACTTTCAACATAGTTTATATTAAAAAAAAAAAAAAAACTTACCAGAGCATTTTCTTTGATCTGTAGATTATCCAAGGCCACATTACCTTTAAAAAAAAAAAGACAAAAATTATAAAGTTAATACACCAATTAGTATTAGTATACCCCATCTTAATGCAGCACCAACACTATGCTAAATGCTAAGAAGTAAGCAAAGCAAACTTCAAGAATTTAAGAAGCTAAGGCACAAAAGAGTTGTTCTATATATACAAGAAGTATTAGTTACGGCATACTTTAGGTGAGCCCAATGCAAAAGAAATCATAAAATATTTAAACTGGCTAACATTTAAATAGACAATGAGAAAGAAACTGATGCCTTTCAGACTAAAGAACTCTAGAACTGAAAATATCTATATATCCATCATTTTGAATGATGAAGCCAAAATCTTAAAAGAAGGAAATAAAGAGGTTACTATTAGAACAGATCAATTATCCTGTAACCCAGAATCTTTTCCTTAATCATAGGGTCAGTGAATAATTTCTATAAGAATACAGTGCTGGTCTTTTAAAACTTCAAAGATCCTATTCCCCAGTAATTGTTTATGCTTCTACTATTCTCTCATTAGTCCAACTTTTTAAAAGTTTATTCAGATATTAAGTTATAAAAACAAAAGCCATAATGACACTATTGCATGACTCAAATTTTAAACACTGCACCTATATGTTCATACAGAATAAGTAAATATTCTTGTTTACATAAAAATATAAGCCAAAAAAAGTTTTCATTTCATGTAAATTCTCTAAAGATTACTAAAATGCAAGTTCCAACATGAAATACAAGTATAAATTATTCAATCATGCATTTTCTTAATCACTCATGACACATTTCTGTTTTTGTTTTGCTTTTTCAAAAAATACTATGCTTCCTATGCTCTCTCAAAACATTTCTCAATCAAGCAGTTTCTTTCTGGTGGTATTCTAAAAAGTATATTCCTCTATTATGCCACTGTTAAGAGATTCGCTTTTCCCCAGATCTCAGATTTATTCAAGCAAACATTTATTAAGCACTTACTCCAAGTCATGTACTGGAAAGAGAACAAGCCTGCTGGTTGAGGAGAGCAAATTTCTAAAATTTGGTTAATACTCTATTGACATGCCAACAGAATAGTACATAAGATGCAAGGGAGGAACCACCTAGTTCTGCCAAGGGAGACTAAGAACTTCACACAAAAGTTCAAGCTAGAAGACTGAAGGAATATTTATTGGGTGGATAAAAAAAGAGAGCAAAGGGCTTCCCTGGTGGCTCCCCAGTAAAGAATCTGCCTGCCAATGCAGGAGACACAGGTTTGATTCCTGGGTCAGGAAGATCCCCCAGAGTAGGAAAGAGCAATCCATTCCAGTATACTTGCCTGGGAAATACCATGGACAGAGAAGCCTGGTGGGCTACAGTCCACCAGGCCGCATGAGTCAGACAGACACGACTTAAAACTAAACCACCACCACCAAGAAAAGAAGGCAACAGACATCTCGGAGTACAATGTATTTTAGAATGCACATGTGGTTTTTTGCAGGTGGATGTGAGGATGGGAGATAAAGCCAGAAAGTTTGACAGGAGTTAGGCTAACCAAGAGTCTTCAGAGTGAAAAGTTCAGACTGGTTACAAGAGAGAGATGAAATATGTACAACGAGGATGACAAAATCTGAGCTAGAACCATTATTCTATTGTTCTAAGAAATGGATCTGTCCAAATAATTTACCTAAAGATACTGCAATATTGGTTACAAAGCAGAAAGGACTGATGGGGGGGGGGGGAGGGGGGAGGACCTAAAGAACTCCAAGTCCAAAAAGACAGCAAACATAATAACCTATAACAGAGCAACAAAATATAGACAGACATGGGAAACACACTCATAAAGCAGTGAGGTTTAAAACAATGGTAAAGAATGCCCAGCTTGATCTATATATTTAAAATTACATATATGCACATATACATAGATAACAAACAACTCTAACACTAGACACCATAATAATCACAGCTGTTATTACCATATAATAAAGTTCATCTTCTTTATATATGCATATTGTAAATTTTCTATAATAAACTTAAAAGCTGCAAGAAAAGGAAAGTAGGAGGTAGAAGCCTCGCAAATGGGAAGAAAATACTACAGCATAATAACAGGAGGAAAATTTCTACAATATACTGAAGAAAAATTAAAACCTGAAGTAGGCAATAACTTCAGGGTCAAAGAGACAGATGAAAAAGTTATTTTGGGGCTAGAACTGACAAGATGTCATCACTGACCAAACATATGAATAATATAGTAGTCATGGAAAACTGACATGTATTTTGAGAATTAAGAAAAAAAATCTTTAAAAAAAGTATTATATGAATAAAAATTACATAAAGTGGGAGAACATTCCTGGACTTAATTCTGTCAGATGATGAATTACAAAAAAATTACAATTGGGAATTCTATGTGAGTCAAAAGAAGTAATGCGCACAGAAGCCAGTGCACATGTGAAGCCACACACACCAGTTTAACAAGACCTAACACCATGGGGTCGCACAAAGTCGGACACGACTGAGCGACTCCACTTTCACTTTTCACTTTCATGCATTGGAGAAGGAAATGGCAACCCACTCCAGTGTTCTTGCCTGGAGAATCCCAGGGACGGGAGAGCCTGGTGGGCTGCTGTCTATGGGGTCGCACAGAGTTGGACACGACCGAAGTGACTTAGCAGCAGCAGCAACACCTCTAGGGAGGCTTGTAAACTTGCTCATGAATTTTGCTTGTTCTTCCCCTTGATTTTCAACTAGAGTGTCAAGGGTCACCAGGAATGTTCTCAAGTAACCTGCAGTAGATATGAAGCATTTTCTAACAATTGTTAAAGCACTAACATATGTAAAAATATAAGTGCTCTCATAAAAAGCACACTTTCTACCACAGTGGCACTGTGGTTCTTTAATGAAGTGATAGATGCTATTTAAGATGTGAAATAGTAAAGCTACCAATATGGCTAACAGAGCTAAACAAGCACATTTAGAAAGGCATATGAGAGAAAGGTCATAGTGTTTATTTCTGGGAGGCAGAATTAAGGATTTATTAATTCATGTTCCTCAGTATTTTCTAGTTTTTACAATAAACAGATATTACTTTTATGTTAATATTATTAAATTATAATATGAAATGGGGAAACAAGGTAAACTCTAATGTCAATGTCAATATGACCTTAATATGTTTTATCTAAATTCCTCCTATATTTACTATTTACTATCTACAGAAACATTAAAAAAAAAGATCTATTTCTACTACTTAAGAGTCTAGCAATCAAATGCATATTTCCTCTCTGGAAAAAATGTAAATGTTATCTAACAAATAGTAACCATAACAGTGATAATAAGAATGATATATTCTATAAATTATTTGCACTGAAGGAGGAGTCACTACTCCTAACACAAAGAAAAGGGGAGGAACAGCAGCGTATTTCTGATTAACACCAGGGTGAAAGTGCATTCATTTATTCAACCGGTAGATGAGTGCCTTATCTAAGTAAGGCACTGTGCTCTTAGTGTACTCTCCCACTAAAATGCATGCTTTTCTGCAGATACAGAATATCAGCCTCTTTGTACTTAACTGACTGCTGAGGCAAAAGTTAAGATTTAGTTTTCCATCTCTATTCAAGATAATATAATTCTATATACATGCAAGGAACTTTAATAGCTATAATCAGATCACCCAGGGCTAAGAGCACAGAGGTCATAGGAAGTTCCTGAAAACCTAGAGGAAGGATAAATATTTGTGTCTAATCTTTAACAACCCCCCCCCCAAAAAAGGGAGGAAAGAAAGACTAATAATTGGAGATGGATAAACTTAACTCTGCCAGCGAGGAAGGCACTAAAGCCAATCCCACAATCAAGTGTGTCTAAGCCCACAAATTTCTAAGGAGACCAAGGTGAGAAAGAAGAAAAGAGGCTCTGTGAAGTGATTGCCTTCTATGATGGACTGCCAAGTCTGAAGGATGACAGCAAAAGTTAGTCTGGCTTCAGAAGACAAGGTTTCTGATTTTGATCCTATATGATGAAAGTAAATGATGGCCCACAAGCTACCCAGCCCTCTCAATGCACTATATGATGAAAGAAATGAAAGTAAATCATGAAGAAACAAATGTATGTGACCAGAGTGTCACATATAAACTTTCAAAGCTAATCTTGAAGGATATTTTAAAGAAGCATCTTAAAAGAGTAAATCCTCAATCAAAATTTAATTTAATCTTTATGAATGAACCAGAGGAGGGAAATGAAAGTAAATCCATTAAATTAGCAAATGAAACCAAGGAGGCAGAGTTGGAGCCAGCTCAGAAAAATTTCAAAAGAAAAAGAAAAGACTGCTAACTTATACAAAATAACAAAGTTGGTACATTTGTGAATAAAAATCAAATGCCACTGATATAATGTGGAGCAAGTCTGCCTCAGTCCAAGAATAGCTTTTAAAACACATAATGGCCTACAGAATAAATGTAAGAAATTCATTGCTGATGCTAAATACCTCCAGTCTGAAATAATCTGAATTTTCACAGAAGTTTCACTACACTATTCTTATGGCACTTAACACTCAGGTATATAAATCCCCCACCTAACTTCAAACTCATTGATTCTCCTCATAGAAGGCACTCAGAAAACACTGACTCAGTTAATTAGAATGCCTGTGTGTGTTTTAGTCGCGCAGTTGTGTCCAACCTTTGCAACCCCATGGACTGTAGCCCACCAGGCTCCTCGGTCCATGGGATTTCCCAGGCAAGAACACTGGAGTGGGTTGCCATTTGTACTGAAATAGAAATGACTACATTAAGAACATAAATCTTTCTATGTTATTGATAGAAAACACTCTCAGATCTACTACATTACTTGATCCTCACAGCCTCCTGGGTGTAAAAGGAGGCAGGATGTAAAAACAAATCAGGGTTTAGAGGTTAAATGATTGGCCTAAGAACACTATGTGAACATAGTAAGTGGTGCAGCCAGGGCTCAAATCTCCTGATGCCCCAGGCTGTATTAAAAACATTACACGATCTTCCAAAGAGCACAGATAGCTTAGAGAATCTGATAATTCTGTCCTCCTTGGGGAAAAAAAAAAAAGCCATGTAAGAACTGGACCCCGCACTGAGAGGTCTGGATAGCTGGTGAGCCATTTTTGGTTTTTGCTTTTTAAAAGAATTTCTTTAGAAACCCAAAACCAAAAAGGGTAACTAAAATCAGTATTACTAGCAAAGATATAACCAGAAAGGAAAGGAAAGTCAAGCTTTATGTTAAGAAAAAGAAATGTGTCTCCGTGGGAAACGCAGAAGCAGGAGATAGCATTGCAAAGGGTCATTTTAGTACTTTTTAAAAATCTACATTTTTCTAAAAACAAAAGAAACTCATAAGTTATGATTTAGAACGTTTTAGGATCATGAAGACCTTAAAACCTAATCTGCTTTCACTTTATACATGAGGAAATCTTTTAAAGAGACTGGGTGGTTTATGCAAGGTTATACAATTAATATGTAGTAGCTTCCCAGGCGGAGAAGGCAATGGCACCCCACTCCAGTACTCTTGCCTGGAAAATCCCATGGACAGAGGAGCCCGGGAGGCTGCAGTCCATGGGGTCGCAAAGAGTCGGACACAACTGAGTGACTTCACTTTCAATTTTCACTTTCATGCATTGGAGAAGGAAATGGCAACCCACTCCAGTGTTCTTGCCTGGAGAACCCCAGGGACGGGAGAGCCTAGTGGGCTGCCACTATGGGGTCGCACAGAGTCGGACACGACTAAAGCGACTTAGCAGCAGCAGCAGCTTCCCAGGTGGCTCAGAGGTAAATAACCTGCCCACCAATGCAGGCGATGCCTGCCAAGCAGGAACTGCAGGTTCGATCCCTGGGTCAGAAAGATCCCCTGAAAAGGAAATGGCAACCCACTCCAATATTCTTGCCTGGGAAATACCATGGACAGAGGAGCCTGGCAGGCTACAGTCCAAGGGGTGGCAAAGAGTCACATGACTTAGTAACTAAACAGCAACAGCAGTAGTGCTTAGAATAGAATCTATGTCTCCCGACTCCCTGGTCAATGTTCTTAATATAAAACACACAGACAAATACAAAACTGGGATTAAAAACAAAAAATCAACCAATAAACAAAAATGCCCTCATCCAGGGAACTAGCTTTGCATATTATAAAATGGTGAAAAAAGAATATGTGGTGCTATGCACTTTTTATTTAAGATTTCCTTTGCTTATCTGTAACATAAACTCATTATTTATTTGAAAGTATATATAAATATTCAAACACATTCATTTCCCAAGGACGTGAGCTAAAGTAAGCGAAAGTGTTAGTCACTCATTCGTGTCCAACTCTTTACGATCACATGGCTCCTCTATCCATGGAATTCTCCAGGCAGGAATACTGGAATGGGTAGCCATTCCCTTCTCGAGGAGATCTTCCCAACCCAGGGATCAAACTTGGGTCTTCTGCATTGCAGGTAGATTCTTTACCATCTGAGCCACCAGGGAAGCCCTAAGCTAAAGTAAATGAATGAACATTTCTAAAATAAATCAAATTATTTTGATAACTATTGCTTTAGTAAAAATACTTAATAAAATATATCAACTCATTTCAGTTGAATCCAGCTATTTAACCCAAATTATCTCATCTAGAGTCCTTTTAATAGGAGTTCACAGTAACTTTGTCTTGGGAGGGGAAGCTGGGGGAAGGAGAAGAAACAACTGACTCTCACTCTTCCATTTCCCTATGGAAACAGGAAGTCTCAGCAAAGAAAGCTGGAAAGCTGCCATGTCACCACTGAACTTTCTCCTTTTCAAATACATTTCAGGGCTCTCGTAAGAGTAAGTAGTGTGGCAGAGCCCCTTTGCAGAATGGTTACCCAAGTACCAACTTCCAGCTCTATTTGTAGAAAGGGGTGGTTTTAATTTATCATACTATTCAAATTTGTGGAAAGTTGTTTTTAATAAAATTTTAAAGCATTGTTTTAAATAATGATATTTAAATACCTAAGTATGTTACGATATTGAACTTTTTTGTTTACATGTGACAGGACAAGCTAATGAGAAGTGTGGCTTTCACTAGGCTAAGTGTTGGCTGGGAGGAGAGAAATAAAATTCCTCAACAGGTTTAGAAATGCTTAAATATTGCTATGTTTTATGGATTAAGGTTAGAAAGAAGCAAAGAGGCCTGTTTTTTCAAGCTGCCTTTCAGCTACCTGTTAAGACAATGTAATATATAGATTTGGATTTGCAAATATCAGCATGAGGCTGGAACTTCATTCTTCCTGTCATACTTCATGACTGTGAATCTGCTCACCAGTAGTGAGTGAAGAACAAAAAGGTAAACATGATTTGACTATCATTTCTCTCCATGAATGCAGGGCAAGTGGGAGTACTTAATGAATGAGTACACATGGATCTGGCCTTGTTCAAGTCACTAAAGTTCAAAGCCGGAAGAAACGACCTTGCCTCGCCTTCTCATTTACAGATACGAAGCTAGTAGTCACTGGGCAGTGACTTGCTAAAAACCAGTGAACCAGGCAGTACTGGACATGTAATTAGATCCCATGTTTCCTCCTCCCTTATGCTGCTCAGCTCAGAACATCTGGCAGCTGACAGGAAAGTGTCAAGGGCAGAGTGAAGGACAATAGAGGAATCAGAGTTAAAACTCTGAGGGTACTCCACCTGGCTCCTACTCCTACTGGTGGCCAGCAGGTCACCACAGCCATCTCCTACATCCAACTCTTCACAGCCTCTGTGTATATTCTACCTATCAAATGGAAGCAAGAGCAGCAGAATTCTGAATGGAGATTTTCTGATGACTTTTCATGGCAAGTCACCTTGAAAAATCAAACTGAAAAAGGTTCTACATTGCCACAATCTCGCCTAAACCAAATTGCAAAAGATCTGGTGTTTCAACATACCTTTTCAAATATGTTACTCTTAAAACAATTAAATTCTGGACATGCCTCAAATAGCTAAAGGCTGTGCAACTTATCTCCTGGTACCAGTTTATGGGTAACAAAACCTAGACAAACCTTCCCACCTACATAGGCAGCAACATGCCCACCAGGCACTTTTCTGAACCTTTGAAAATCGGACTTACAAAATACCTGGCAGGTGGTATAAGTTCTCTAAGTGTAAACTCAAATGGAAATAGTTTTTTTTCTTTTAAGAACAATCTTTGGAAATGTGGTATTAGCTCTCTACACAAAATTATTACACTGAAGAATGTGAAAACCTTAAAGGTCATACTTATGAAAATAGGCATAGCTCATTTTACTGCACTTCACTTTACTGAGCTTCACAGATACTGTTTTTTTACAAATTTTTTACACATTGAAGGTCTGTGGCAACCCTGTCAAGCAAGCCTACTGGTGCCATTTTTCCAACAGTATTTACTCACTTCATGTCTCTGTGTCACATTTTGGTAATTCTTGCAATCTATCAAATTTTTCATTATTATTATATTTGCTATAGTGATCAGTGATTTTTGATGTACCTACTGCAAAAAAGATCATGACTCACTAAAGGCTCAGATAATGGGTAGCATTTTTTAGCAATAAAGTATTTTAAATTAAGTATGTACATTTTTTGACATAATGCTATTGTACACTTGAAAGACTACTAAGGTATGTTCCAAATTAACGTTAATAAGCACTAGAAAACCAGAAAGTTCATGTGATTTGCTTTATTTTGATATTCACTTTATTGCAGTGGTCTGGAACCAAACTCTCAATATTTCTCAAGGTATTCGTATAAAATAAAACAAGCAGGCTGGTTTCCATCATTCAACTAGGTTTGTGTATCATCACCATTACTATCAGTATTAACAATTTACCAATTAGAATCACAAAAACTTTTCACATGATTTACCTTACAAATAGTGTTATTTCCGCATTTTAAAAGGGAGATAAGTAAACTAAGGCTTAAAGAATTTAAATGTTTCTCCTATATCCCACAGCTAGTAAATAAGTTTTCATTTCTCCACCACAGCAAGAATTTTTTAAAAATCATTATGTGTAAATCACTTTTAAAATTACAGAGGAACTGCTGGGCATTTTAAAAAAATCTTTATAAGAATAAAAACGGAGATGACAAAGCCTTTATGTGTGTGTGTGTTGCAATTTAAGGCAATATTCACAATAAACTTTCAGATTCTAGGCCTTCCAATAATTCTCCCCATCTTTCTCACTCTAATTTTTTGTTTCTTGTGGATTTCATTGGGAATGCCTGTATATGTATGAATATTTGCACAGAAAATTTTTCAAATTGTATCAACACACCATTTTGATTTCTAAAAGTCCTTCCTGATACCATCCAAGCAAAGATTATGCATTTTTACTGACATGCTACCAAGTCACTTCTTAAAACTTCTGTTTCTTTCTTAAGTTAAAAATTTCATGAAGCATATAATTCCTCCAAGTACCTTTTAATTTTCTACTACAACCTATTCAGCACCAGAAGGTCTACTATAAATGCAAAATACAATTTCAATATTCCCCTTAGACTAGGGTTTCTCAACCAACATTTTGGGCTGAGTACTACAGTCCATGGGGGTCACAAAGTGTCGGATATGACTTAGTGACTAAACAACAACAACTTTTTGCTGTGGGGAGCTGTCCTGAGCATTTAGAACATAACAGTCTTTAGGGGTTCACCCAGGAAATACCAAAAGCACACATCTCCCCACAGCATGACAATCAAAAGTGTCTCAGATATGCAAATGTTCTCTTGGAAGCAAAGTCATTCCTGGTTGAAAACCATTGCCATAGATTAGTCAAAGAAGTATCAATTTATCCCTTGTTTGGAAAGAATAGTAGATCAGCTGTGCGAAATGTTTGCAGATGGAATTCTTCCCTTTCTCAACATATGAAAATTTAAGAAAAAAACTAAAAGGTCAAACTCTGTGACTCATAAATCTTATCTGCTAAACCAGTTTTCAAGTAATTATTATATAAAATTTTAAATTCTTTATAAAGCTTGTCAATGTTAAAGATCTCATAAATATCAGCTGTTTTCTTAATAATAACTTAATAATCTCATTTGTTTTACTATAAAAAGTGTAAGATAAATTTATTCAAAGAACAGAAATCACCAGCTCACAGTTTTGCCTATTTTAATGAGAGAATTAGTATTATAAACAAAATATTTAAGCAATAGCTGTAAAAGCTCATAACTTATTGCTTTCTTTATGCTTATCACAAAAACAAAAGGCAGCAAAACTTTATACGAGTTTAGCTGTGGTCTGATAAACCTGAATGGACTTCCATCAGAGGCATTTCCTAAAAGAAATGGGTTTATTTGCTCAGGGCCTGTTATAAAGTTGATGCTGGCCATGGGCATAACGCACAAGTACCAAGTCACTTCAGTTGTGTCTGACTCTGTGTGACTCTATGGGCTGTAGCCTGCAAGGCTCCTCTGTCCATGGGGTTCTCCAGGCAAGAATACTGGAGTGGATAGCCATTCCTTTCTCCAAGGGATCTTTCCCACCCAGGGATGAAACCTGGGTCTCCCACATCATAGGCCAACTCTTTACCATCTGAGCCACCATGGAAGCTCAAAAAGAAATGGAATAAATTCTAATGGTATATTTTATTTAACCCAATATATTCAAATATTATTTTACCACATGATCAATATAAAAAACTGCTGAGATATTACACTTTCTCCTATTGAGTATTTTCAAAACTTGCTGTGTACTTTATACATCTAGCACAATTTATTTTGCACTAACTACACTGGAAATGTTCTTATAGTGGCCATGAACCGAACATCCATTTGAGTACTACTTCAGATTTCCCTTCAAAGCTGACAAAATTCCCAAAACTCTTCTGTAGAGTGAGGAAGTATCCCCAGTGTCCCCAGAGCTTTTCAGGTAAATGGTGCAAATAAGCTTTCTGAAGATGGAGAAGCACACTACGGTCTACTTCTATACACAGCCTCTAGGATAGAAGCGTTGGTGTCAATTCTTCAGTGTGCAACCAGTTCAGTTCAGTCGCTCAGTCGTGTCCGACTCTTTGCGACCCCATGGAACCGCAGCGCGCCAGGCCTCCCTATCCATCACCAACTCCCGGAGTCACCTAATTAATGATGATGTAGCTCGTGGCTTGAATTTCTCTCTGTTGCTCCAAAACAAAACTGAAACTCCTCTTCTTAAGAGGAAAATCAATCCTAAGGGAAGTAGTCACTTTCTCAGTAGCTGAGAGTATTATGAGTTAAGAATTTCTACCGAAGAGCCTTTCCTAATGATCTTCCCCTACTTGCCAATCGTTTCCCAAACCCTTTAGGGAAAAGCCAGTTCCTGACAGCTATCAACTGCCAGAAAAGATAACTGCGAAACACAATTTCCTGTTTCTCCTTCCTTGATGCCACTTGGGCGTGTGTGACCACGCTGCCAGCCTCGCTCCACCTGGAGTGAGAACAGGAAGGGTTCTGTGGAGTCGAAGGGGCCAGGCCGAGGGCAGGCAGAGGTCCCCCCAGGTGGGCAGATGTGACCGGGCAGGGACTTCGGACTCAGGGACACGAAAGCTGGGAATCTCCGCGGGACGGGCTTGATCCAACCGCCCCTCTCCAGACCCTGCGAGCACCCAGGACCCCGTGGCGGTGGAGGCGGGCACAGGCCTCCCCACGCCCTGCACCTGCGGCCCAGGGAGGGGGCCCCACCGAGTGCCCTCCCCGGAGGCGGAGCCTCAGACGGCAAAAGGAACTCGGCCGGGGCTGGAGCCGGGAGGGGAGCAGCCTGCGGCTGGGGCCCCATGGCCAGCGTCTGCAACCCCCAGCAACCCGCGGCCGCGCCCTCTCGCTTACCGCCCCAGATCCCCAGCTTCAGCTGGGACTTGTTCAGGTTCTCCACATAGTCCCCCAGGAAGCGGTTCAGCAGGTCCGCGACCACCGACTCCAGCACCATGGTGGGACCCAGGCACAGGAGAGGGAGGAGCCGGAACCGACCGGCGCAGCTGAGGGCGGCGACCAGCGCTGCGAATGACAGCCCCCCCGGGCGCCGACCCGCCCCCGCGCCGCGCTGCACCGCGCGTGATTGGGCTGTGCGCAGGCGCGCCACAGCGCCGCCGCGGATGCTGCTGCTGTAGTTGCTGCTGCTGGTTCTGCTCCTCCCGCCTCCCGGAGCTGGAGCTTCGGGGGCGCGTCGCAAACTCGTGACCCCCTGGCCGCAGGCCGCCAGGGCACCTGACAGCGGGCGGAGCGGCGGAGAAGCTGCTTTGTGGCTTGCCTCAGCGGCCAGCACCAGAGGAAAGAGTTGTTAGAGAAAGAAAAGGGAGGCAGGAGTTGCTGAGCACGGGTACATCTTTGACCGTCTCTCTGCTTCCTCTGAGTCTCTTTCTTTTGCCTTGAGGACCGTAAGGCTCCGTCGTCCGGGTGGGAAGCATCGGCGCCGGAGCCGACCGAATGGCTACCCGGCGCTTCCCAGGCCTCCAGTCCACACTGAGCAGCCTCATAAGTAACCATCCGTTCAGGAGGGGAAAATAGGAGACCCTGCACCCTAGTTCTGCTACACATCAGCCGCACCTGGCACCAGCTCTCTGAGGCAAAACACACTTCAGTAATTTGCAAGTGAGAGGAGGGGAAACAGAACTGCATCATAAGATGGCAGAATGGGAGCTCAGTATGCATTTCGTTAACTCGTTCTTTTACTCCCTTCTGTGCCTGATTGGCTCTTAGTTAATTCAGGAGTCACTTCTTAATTACATACTAAGTTAAGGAAATAAAGAACAAAACGACGTAGTACTTGCTTTTTTTTCCCTTTAAGTGTAGGTTAGCTGTTAACTTCATCTCTTTTAATCACTGAACTATTTCTGGTGTGCCAAGACTTTTTGAAAGTGAGACTTTTATAATTCAAGGACTTTTAGTAAAATTTAGCCACTCGTTGACAAGCCAATTCTCTTAAGAGAACAGGACATTTTTTAAAATTTATGAAAAAGAAAATACTGTTGAGATAGTTTGCAAACATAAACCTGAGGATAATGAGATTATTTGTGGTCACATGTTTATTAAATGCTTCGCTGCACATGTCTGAAAAACTATGTGTGAATTGCTCTTAAACAACTTCTATGGACATTGTGTAACCCCCAGATTCAAATGTTGAAATTCTTTTTATTTAATTGAAGGAGAATTGCTTTACAGAATTTTGTTGTTTTCTGTCAGACATCAACATGCAAATGTTGAAATTCTAACCTCTACTGTCAGAGTATTAGGAAGTGGGGCCTTTGGGAGGTAATTAGGTCATTAAGTAATTAAGTAGAGCCCTCATGGATGGGATTAGTACCCCTATGAAAGAGAACCCAGAGAGTTCCCTCACCCCTTCTGCCATGTGAAGATACAGCAAGAAGACTGACATCTATGAACCAGGAAGTAGGGCCTCACTAGACTGAATCAACTGGCACCTTGATCTTGAACTTCCTAACTTCAAGAACTGTGAAAATTGTATTATTTTTAAACCACCCAGCCTGTTGTATTCTGTAATAGCAGCCTGAACAGACTAATAAGAGGATCGAAAAGAAAAATCATTCCTTAAATACAAAGTTCACTGGAGAAAAAAGTCAAAATATCTAGAATTGGTGTTATATAAAATGGATGTAAAAGAAAAGAATCCACACTAAGCAGTACTAATGCTATCAATAACCACCTTCATCCCTCACTCCAGCCCACAGAAAATAAAACATTAACCATTTGTTTTTCCTAGCTTAGTCACCCTGACAAAATACCTAGGATGTATTTTGAAGCACTTCATACTTCATTCCTTTACCATCCACAACCAATTAACAGCCAAACATGTCTCTTCTGCTTTTGCATATTTCCTAAATTCTCTTTATATATCATCCAAACTATGCAATCACCCGCTAACCTGTGCCAAACTTGTTTTTAATCTGCTCCCAACCACCCCTCTCCCCTTGTACATACACACCAACTATGCACTAGACAGAATGAAAAAAAAGATGTATAGATAGATCCGTACAGATATCCATACATTGTTACTGAAATAGGCATGCACCAGAAAAAGTTGAGAAACCAAAAAATGCAAGGACATATGAATAACTGTACAAGAGGATAAAAGAGATGTCACAAGCCGAAGAGTGTGGTCAAAGAAATGGAACAGAAGGGGAAATTTGCTGGGAGAAGTGGGAAATACTAATCCTTGCGTAACAATAACTTCTTATACTTTTATGGTACTTTACACTTTTGAAGGAATGTAACATAATGCATATGCCTACCTTCATAAGCATGATTCCATTTTATTAATACTTCTGCAGCTGTACCTCATGAGCTGTCATTTCAGTATTATGCCAAGGTATACATTTTCAAGTAATCCTCACAAAAGATCTGCGAGACAAGTAATGCAGATAATAGTACTGTCTTCATTTATAGGAAAATTAAAGTCAGTGATTTACGTAAAATTAAATGATTTACATAAAACTACACAGCAAGTATTTCTTTCCCTTAGCTCCCTGAGCACTGCCACTTTTTCTCTTTTAATAAGTAGAGTCAAATCACCACTAGGCTAGTAATAATTCTCAGAGATCTTATTTTGAAAGGGTACTGACAGAATGGAAAATCTCAGAGTAGAAAAATTCAGCTCAAAATTGTCAGTACAAATAATGCTATTACCATATAGGATAAAAAGCTTTTTAAGTTTTAATATTTTACTTTTTAAGTATATTTTGAGGAATTGGTTATTATGTGCACAGAGTAATGCTCCAAATTTCATATACTTCTTGAAAAAATCCTAATCCAAAACAAACCATGACTAATGAAAGAAGCATCATTTGCCCTGTAACACACTATACCAAAAGGAATTTGGACACACAGGTTAACTAAAAAACATAAGCATTCTATTAATTATAGCTCTTATATTCATTCTGGCTTCAGAACAATGAGAAGTTTAACAAAGGCGATCAAAAGCTAGGGAGGGATTGAGCAATAAAAACTGATTAGCAAAATATTTTTCTATTTTTTTTTTAAGTCAAAATTAGGGACACTTTAGAAATTGACGACTTTTGCTTTAAGACTGAAAAATAAGAAATTGTAGTGTCACACTACTACCTCCTACCCACACCCCATTCCTCCTAGTCCTCAACTTTGTTTAGAAAAACAAAGGGATTTGGCGGAAAGGAAATGGAGGAGAAAGCTAGAGAATAAGAATGCTACTGTGGTTTTTCAGAAAAGTTTGGAAGTTTAACTGGGAGAAGGCTTGTGAGAGGATTGCAGAATGTCAGAGAAGAGATCAAATATCATCTGGTTAATCCAACCCCCTCCTTTGGCAAATGGAGACACTGAGTGCGAGAGAGAATTAAGGGACTAGCCAAAGTCCCTCAGGAAGTTACTATCAGAGCTAAAATCCAAGTGTCCCAATTCCCTGGTCTGTGTACTTTGCATTACTTCACACTCTAATTCTGTTGAACGAGATGAGTAAGTCAGAACACCAGTATTTTATTTGGTTATAAACTTTCCTCTTCTTGCTTTCCTTGACATCTATATGTTATCTTGCAGGTCTGCTTTATCTTTTAATATTTATTTATGTATTTGGCTGAACCGGGTCTTAACTGTGGCAACAGAATCATTAATTTTCGTGGCAACATGTGGGATATTTAGCTGCGGCATGCAGAATCTAGTTCCCTGACCAGGGATTGAACCTGGGCCCCCTGTACTGGGAGCACAGAATCTTAGTCACTGGACCACCAGGGAAGTTCAAGGTCTGCTTTAAATGGTGTGTCTTCTTCTACTCCAAGAGCACCTCTGACCTCGATGGTGAGTGATCTATTTATGCTTGCTTTGCAGAATTGTTTTCCAGCTCCATCACTGAATGTTCCCATAGCTGTGAGCTCGGATAATGACAGTCTTCCTCTGAATAGATTTGGGTGTTCCATGAACAGAGCCTCATCCTGTTAGACAAACCATCCGAGTACTGCATGGATCATGCTTCCGAGGTAAGTAAAACATTAGGCTTAATGTGGTCACAGGGGACCAGCCATGCAAGGGCATGTTTCTGCTGTTTTCAAGACATCTTATATAGGAAATGTTTCCAAAGTGTTATTGAAGAAGGTGATTTATTAATAAAAACAAAGCAAATCTACTTGGCTTGGCCAGAAAGAGAAATGTTTTTAAGGGAATCCATGTGTGAATCACCTAATCCTTAATCAAGCAGACTCATATAATAATAACTGCTAAGTGATAGCCAACACTTACTATGTACCAGGCGTTTCATGCATTTAACCCTCAACCCTCACAGTGATCATGTGTGGTAGGCCTTGTAACCGCCATTATACTTCAACTCAGAGAAGTTAATTTCCTTGGCCACAGTTCCATAGTTAAAAAGCTGCATAATATTTGAACCGAGGATGGACAACTCCAAAGTCTATGTTTCTTTACCACTAATTCATCTCTCCCTCCACAGCACAGCTTTGCTTAACCACTTCTCAGACAGCTTCTCAGATTGTGAGCCTCACTATTGTAATCCAGGGCTCTCTGGGCTCTCATTTGCAGAGTTAACAGCATCGTGCATCCTGAGAAAAGATGAGTCAAAACACAATCACGTGACCCTTGAGTGTATAATTGGTAAACATTCTCCCACAGGTTTAACAGTGACCCAAGGCAAAAAAAAAAAGATACCCCACATCCAAGGACAAAGGAAAAGCTGTAACGTGACATTAGAAGGGGAGCTGTTGCTGCTGCTAAGTCACCTCAGTCGTGTCCAACTCTGTGCGACCCCATAGACGGCAGCCCACCAGGCTCCACCGTCCCTGGGATTCTCCAGGCAAGAACACTGGAGTGGGTTGCCATTTCCTTCTCCAATGCGTGAAAGTGAAAAGTGAAAGTAAGTGGCTCAGTCGTGTTGGACTCTGTGTGACCCCATAGACGGCAGCCCACCAGGTTCCTCCATCCATGGGATTTTCCAGGCAAGAGTATTGGAGTGGCTTGCCATTGCCTTCTCCAGAATGGGAGCAATCATGTTAAAATCAAACCTCATACCCTCCAGAGACGCTTGGAGTGCACAAGCAAAACCTGGTGTGCACCAGGAAACAGGAGAAAGGAGCAGTGACCCCCACAAGAGATTTTGAGTGTTGGAGGGTCTCCTGCAGAAGTGTGGGTCAACAGTGGCCTGCCACAGGGCCAGAAGCACAGAAGGCCTAAGAGGCATGGCCTAAGTCCTCTTGGAGGAGGTCGTCATTAGCCCTACCATAGAGACTGCATGCAATGTGGGAGACCTGGGTTCAATCCCTGGGTTGGGAAGATCCCCTGGAGTAGGGCATAGTAACCCACTCCAATATTCTTGCCTGCATAATACCCATGGACAGAGGAGCCTGGCCATGGGGTCAAAGAGAGTTGGACACAACTGAGCGACTAAGCACACAGAGACTGCATGCTCAAGTTCTGGGCCACCTCAGGACAGACTACAGTGAGGGAGCACAGTGCCACCCCACCCATCAGCAGAAAGTTGGATTAAAGATTTACTGAGAATGGCCTTGTCTACCAGAGCAAGATCCAGTTTTCCCCAGCCAATCTCTCCCATCAGGAAGCTTGCATTAGCCTCTTATTCTCATTTATCAGAGGGCAGACAGAAGAAGCAAGAGCTACAATCGAATGACCTCCAGAGTGAAAACCACAATCAAGGAAAACTAATCAAAATGATCACATGGATCACAGCCTTGTGTAACTCAGTGAAGCTGTGAGTGTGAGTCACACTGTGCAGGGTCACCCAAGACAGATGGGACATGGTGGAGAGTTCTGACAAAACGTGGTCCATTGGAAGGGAATGGCAAACCACTTCAGAATTCTTGCCTTGAGAACCCCATGAACAGTATGAAAAAGCAAAAAGATAACGAAACTGAAAGATGAGCCCACCAGGTCAGTAGGTACCCAGTGTGGTAATGGGAAAGAGTGGAGAAACAGATCCAAAAAGAAAGAAGAGGCTGAGCCAAAGTGGAAAGGACACCCAGTTGTGGATTTGTCTGGTGGTGAAGGGCTTCCCTGATAGCTCAGTTGGTAAAGAATCTGCCTGTAGTGCAGGACACCTGGGTTCCACCCCTGGGTTGGGAAGATCCCCTGGAGAAGGGAAAGGCTACCCACTACAATACTCTAGCCTGGAGAATTCCATGGACTGTACAGTCCATGGGGTCGCAAAGAGTCAGACATGACGGAGAGACTTTCACTTTCACTGGTGGTGAAAGTATATTCTGATGCTGTAAAGAACAATATTGCATAGGAACCTGGAATGTTAGGTCCATGAATCAAGGTAAATTGGATGTGGTCAACAGGAAATGGCACAAGTGAATACCTACATTTTAGGAATCAGTGAACTAAAATAGACGGAATGGGCGAATTTAACTCAGATGACCACTGTATCCACTACTGTGGGCAAGAATCACTTAGAAGGAATGGAGTAGCCCTCATACTCAACAAAAGAATCTGAAATGCAGTACTTGAGTGCAATCTCAAAAATGACAGGATGATCTCTGTTCGTTTCCAAGGCAAACTATGCAATATCACAGTAATCCAAGGCTATGCCCCAACCACTGATGCTGAAGAAGCTGAAGTCCAACAGTTCTATGAAGAACTACAAGACCTTCTAAAACTAACACCCAAAAGAGGTGTCCTTTTCATTATAGGGCACTGGAATGCAAAAGTAGAAAGTCAAGAAATTCCTGGGGTAACAGGTAAGTTTGGCCTTGGAGTACAAAATGAAGCAGGGCAAAGGCTAACAGACTTTTCCCAAGAGAACACTGGTCATAGCAAACACCCACTTCCAACAACACAAAAGGGGAATCTACACATGGACATCACCAGATGGTTAACATTGAAATCAGACTGATTATATTCTTTGAAGTCAAATATGGAGAACTCTATACAGTCAGCAAAAACAAGACTGGGAGCAGACTGTGGCTCAGATCATGAGCTCCTTATTGCCAAATTCAGACTTAAATTGAAGAAAGTAGGGAAAACCACTAGACCATTCAGGTATGACCTACATCAAATCCCTTGTAATTAACAGTGGAAGTGACAAATAGATTCAAGAACAGAATAACTATGCAAAAAAAGATCTTAACGACCCAGATAACCACTATGGTGTGATCACTCACCTAGAGCCTGTCATCCTGGAGTGCGAAGTCAAGCAAAGTCAAGCATCGCTACGAACAAAGCTAGTGGAGGTGATGGAATTCCAGCTGAGCTGTTTCAAATCCTCAAAGATGATGCTGTGAAAGTGCTACACTCAATATGCCAGCAAATTTGGAAAACTCAACAGTGGCCACAGGACTGAAAAAGGTCAGTTTTCATTCCAGTTCCTAAGAAGGGCAATGCCAAAGAATGTTCGAACTACCACACAATTGCACTCATTTCATATGGTAGCAAAGTAATGCTCAAAATTCTCCAAGCCAGGCTTCAATAGTACGTGAACTGAGAACTTCCAGATATTCAAGCTGGATTTAGAAAAGGCAGAGGAACCAGAAATCAAATTGCCAACATCTGCTGCATCATGGAAAAAGCAAGAGAATTCCAGAAAAACATCTACTTCTGCTTCATTGACTATGCTAAAGCCTTTGACTGTGTGGATCACAACCCACTGTAGAAAATTCAAGAGATGGGAATTCCAGACCACCTTATCTGCCTCCTGCAAAACCTGTATGCAGGTCAAGAAGAAAGTCAGAACTGGACATGGGACAACAGACCTGTTCAAATTCGGAAAAGAATATGTCAAGGGAGTATATTGTCACCCTGCTTATTTAACTTACGTGCAGAGTACATCATGAGAAATGCCGTGCTGGATGAAGCAGAAGCTGGAATCAAGATTGCTCGGAGAAGTATCTATAATGTCAGATATGCAGACGACATCACCCTTATGGCAGAAAATGAAGAGGAACTAAAGAGTCTCTTGATGAAGGTAAAAGAGGAGAATGAAAAACCTGGCTTAAAACTCAACATTCAAAAAACTAAGATCATGGCATCTGATCCCATCACTTCATGTCAAATAGATGGGGAAACAATGGAAACAGTGACAGACTTTGTTTTCTTGGGCTCCAAAATCACTGCAGATGGTGACTATAGCCATGAAATTAAAAGGCAGTTGCTCCTTGGAAGAAAAACTATGACAAACCTAGACAGCACATTAAAAAGTAGAGACATTATTTTGCCAACAAAGGTCTATATAGTCAAAGCCATGATTTTTCCAGTAGTCATGTATGGATATGAGAGTTGGACCATAAAGAAGGCTGAGCACTGAAGAATTGATGCTTTTGAACTGTGGTGTTGGAGAGGACTCTTGAGAGTCCCTTGGACTGCAAGGAGATCCAACCAGTCAATCCTGAAGGAAATCAGTCCTGAATATTCATTGAAAGAACTGATGCTGAGCTGAAGCTTCAATTCTTTGGCCACCTGATGTGAAGGGCTGACTCATTAAAAAAGACCCTGATGCTGGGAAAGATTGAGGTCAGGAGCAAAAGGGGATGACAGAGGATGAGATGGTTGGATGGCATCAGCAACTCAATGGACATGAGTTTGAGCAAGCTCTGGGAGATAGTGAAGGACAGGGAAGCCTGGCATGCTGCAGTCCATGGGGTCGCAAAGAGTCAGACATTACTGAGTGAGTGATCAACAACAGTGGATGGAGGTTCATAACATCCTATAGGAGGCGGTGGTCAAAATCATTCCCAAGAAAAAGAAATACAACAAGGCAGAATGGCTGTCTGAGGAGGCCTTACAAATAGCTGAGAAAAGAAGAGAAGCCAAAAGCAAAGGAGAAAAGGATAGATACACCCATTTGAATGCAGAGTTCCAAAGAATAGCAAGGAGAGATAAGAAAGCCTTCTTAAGTGAACAATGTAAAGAAATAGAGGAACAAAATGGAGGAAAGACTAGAGATCTCTTCAAGAAAATTCAAGATACCAAGGGAACATTTAGTGCAAAGATGAGCACAATAAAGGACAGAAATGGTAAGGACCTAACAGAAGCATAAGAGATTAAGAAGATGTGGCAAGAATACACAAAAGAATTATACAAGAAAGGTCTTAATGATCCAAATAACCATGATGGTATGGTCACTCACCTAGAGCCAGACGTCTTGGAGTGTGAAGTCAAGTGACCTTACTTTGGCCACATGATGTGAAGACCCAACTCATTGGATAAGACCCTGCTGCTGGGAAAGATTGAAGGCAGGAGGAGAAGGGGACAACAGAGGATGAGATGGTTGGATGGCATCACTGATTCAGTGGATATGAGTTTGAGCAAACTCAGGGAAATAGTGAAGGACAGGGAAGCCTGGCGTGCTGCAGTCTATGGGGTCGCAAAGAGTCGGACATGACCTAGCAACTGAACAACAACAACAAGAAATTTGGCCAGGAGTGGAGCTCAAGTGAAGACAAAGAAGTAGGTAGTCAAGGGCATGGCAAACTCAAGGATGTACCCACCCTGCCCCCAGGCTAGATATATAAACCGTGTTCAACAGTCTCTTCTCATTTCTGCCTCAGCCAAGCAAAGTTCAAATACGCCATCCTCATTATTTCATTCCTCTTCTGACAGAAGTGCATAGCTAATATGATCTTGTACAGCAGGATCTACCTGCCTAGCATAGTGGCTGGAAGCCAGGATGCATCCAGTAAATATCACTTTGAATGAATAAGTGGACTAATGAACATTTACTCTCCTCTGTACTAACAATAAATATCTGACATTGTGTATATCAGGCTGTATGCTAAACTTTTCATCTGCATTATCTTATTGTATGGGCTTCCCTGGTGGCTCAGTGGTAAAGAGTCCTCCTGCAATGCAGGAGACACAGGAGACGCTGGTTTGATCCCTGGGTAGGGAAGTTCCCTGGGAGAAGGAAATGGCAACTCACTCCAGTATTCTTGCCTGGGAAATCCCACGGACAGAGGAGCCTTGGAGGTTAGTGTCCATGGCGTTGCAGAAAGTTGGCCACAACTTAGCGAATAAACAAGAACAATAGATAGATAGTGGCGAGGCAGTTCTCCTGGGTCTTTAGGTCACTAATCCCATTACCCTCTGATGGAGAAGAATAAGAGGCTTATGGAAGCTTCCTGATGGGAGAGACTGACTGAGAGGGAAACTGGGTCTTGTTCTGATGGGCGGGACCATGCTCAGTAAATCCTTAATTTTCTGTCAATGGGTGGGGCTATATTCCCTCCCTGTTATTTGACCTGAGGCCAATCTATGGTGGAAGTAATAAAGATAATGGTGACCTCTGTTGAAAGGTCTCATGCTACACTCAGTGCACCCAACCCTGCAGCAAGCCACCACCGACCCACACCTCCACTGGAGACTCCTGGACACTCACGGGCAAGTCTGGGTCAGTCTCTTGTGGGGTCACTGCTCCTTTCTCCTGGGTCCTGGTGTGCATAAGATTTTATTTGTGCCCCCCAAGAGTCTGTTTTCCAGTCCTGTGTAAGTTCTGGTGGCTCTATGGTAGGGTATTTGGTGACCTCTTCCAAGAGGGCTTATGATATACCAAGGTTTACTGCACCCAGAGTCCCTGCCCCTGCAGCAATCCAATGCTGACCCATACCTCTGCAAGAGACACTCAAACACAGTTCTGTCTCAGTCTCTGTGGGGTCTCTGGGTCCTGGTGCACACACGGTTTGTTTGGGCCCTCTGAGTATCTCTGGTGGGTATGGAGTTTGATTCTAAACGCTATTTTGCCCCTCCTACTGTCTTGCCGGGGCTTCTCCTTTGCCCTTGGATGTGGGGTATCTCCTCAAAGTTACTCCAGTGCCACACAGCCACCTTGTCTAACTCAGTGAAACTATGAGCCATGCTGTTGAGGGCCACCCAAGATGGACAGGTCATGGTGGAGCATTCTGAAAAAATGTGGTCCACTGGAGAAGGGAATGGCAAGCCACTTCAGTATTCTTGCCTTGAGAACCCCATGAACAGTATGAAAAGGCAAAAAGAAAGGACACTGAAAGATGAACTCCCCAATATGCTACTGGAGATCAGTGGAGAAATAACTCTAGAAAGTATGAAGAGAAGGAGCCAAAGCAAAAACAACACCTAGCTGTGGATGTGACTGGTGATGGAAGTAAAGTCCAATGCTATAAAGAGCAATATTGCATAGGAACCTGGAATGTTAGGTCCATGAATCAAGGCAAATTGGAAGTGGTCAAACAGGAGATGGCAAGAGTGAACATCAACATTTTAGGAATCAGCAAACTAAAATGGACTGGAATGGGTGAATTTAACTCAGATGACCAGTATATCTACTACTGTGGGCAAGAATCCCTTAGAAGAAATGGAGTAGCCATTATGATCAACAAAAGAGTCTGAAATGCAAAGCTTGGATGCAATCTCAAAAATGACAGGATGATCTCTGTTTGTTTCCAAGGCAAACCATTCAATAGCACGATAATCCAAGTCTATGCCCCAACCAGTAATGCTGAAGAAGCTGAAGTTGAATGGTTCTATGAAGACCTACAAGACCTTCTAGAACTAACACCCCCAAAAGATGTCCTTTTCATTATAGGGGACGGGAATACAAAAGTAGGAAGTCAAGAAACACCTGGAGTAACAGGCAAATTTGGCCTTGGAGTACAGCATGAAGTAGGGCAAAGGCTAATAGAGTTTTGCGGGGAGCTGCCCGTGAGAACAGGGTCCTTTGTCCAAAGGACACAGCTCTGGGAGCTGCCTCAGTCCTTGAGGGTTTGCTTGCAAACATAGCTCTCTGTCCCGCCACCCCAGAGATTAGGCGCTTATTTACTGCAGGCACCTGGAGTTCTGTGCAAACTTCTCATGCACAGAGAAATGTTATCTGGTGTAAGAAATAATAACAGGGAGCCATTCCCATGCTCTCAAGATTTCTTGTGACTGTTTGTAAGATGTATAGGCCAACCAAGAAAAAATGTCAACTGTCTTGTCTTTCTCACGCTTTTCTGTATAAATATAAGATGCTGAATAAAGTTGGTGTCAGACTGCGTCCCTTCATGGAGACGTGTCTGAACCTCTCGACCCCATCTTTGTTGTAGTCTCTTGCTTTAGTTTCTTTCTTAGCCCCGCCGTGCACATTCTCGGGACCTGATCGGCTTTGCTGGCTGGCACCGGCAGAGTTTTGCCAACAGAATGCACTGGTCATAGCAAACACCCTCTCCCAACAACACAAGAGATGACTCTACACATGGTCATCACCAGATGCTCAATATGGAAATCAGACTGATTATATTCCTTGCAGCTGAAGATGGAGAAGATCTAAGTCAGGAAAAACAAGACCAGGAGCTGACTGTGGCTCAGATCATGAACTCCTTATTGCCAAATTCAGACTTAAAATAAAAGAAACTAGGGAAAACCACTAGACCATTCAGGTATGACCTAAATCAAATCCCTTATAATTATACAATGGAAATGAGAAATAGATTCAAGGGACTAGATCTGATAGAGTGCCTGAAGAACTATGGATGGAGATTGTGATATTGTACAGGAGGCAGTGATCAAGACCATCTGCAAGAAAAAGAAACAAAAAAAGGCAAAATGGTTGTCTGAGGAGGGCTTACAAATAGCTATGAAAAGAAGAGAAGTGAAAGGCAGGAGAAAAAGAAAGATATACCCATTTGAATGCAGAGTTCCAAAGAATAGCAAGGAGACATAAGAAAGCCTTCCTCCGTGATCAGTGCAAAGAAATAAAAGAAAATAATAGAATGGGAAAGATCTCTCTTGAAGAGATCTCTTCAAGAAAATTAGAGATACCAAGGGAAAATTTCTTGCAAAGATGGGCATACTAAATGACAGAAATGGTATGGACTTAATAGAAGCAGAAGACATTAAGAAGAGGTGGCAAGAATACACAGAAGGACTATACAAAAAAGATGTTCATAACCCAGATAATCACGATGTGTGATCACTCACCTAGAGCCAGACATCCTGGAATGTGAAGTCAAGTGGGCCTTAGGAAGCATCACTACGAACAAAGCTAGTGGAGGTGATGGAATTCCAGTTGAGCTATTTCAAATCCTAAAAGATGATGCTGTGAAAATGCTACACTCAATATGCCAGCAAATTTGGAAAACTCAGCAGTGGCCACAGGACTGAAAAAGGTCAGTTTTCATTCCAATCTCAAAGAAAGGCAAGGCCAAAGAATGCTCAAACTACTGCACAATTACACTCATCTCACACACTAGCAAAGTAATGCTTGAAATTCTCCAAGCCAGGCTTCAATAGTATGTGAACTGAGAACTTCCAGATATTCAAGCTGGATTTAGAAAAGGCAGAGGAACCAGAAATCAAATTGCCAACATCCAGTGTATCATCAAAAAAGCAAGAGAGTTCCGGGAAAACATCTATTTCTGCATTTTGACTATGCCAAAGCCTTTGACTTTGTGGATCGCAACAAACTGTGGAAAATTCTTAAAGAAATGGAAATATCAGACCACCTGACCTGTCTCCTGAGATATCTGTATGCAGGTCAGGAAGCAACAGTTAGAACTGGACATGGAACAGCAGACTGGTTGCAAATCGGGAAAGGAGTACGTCAAGAGAGTATACTGTCACCCTGCTTATTTAACTTATATGCAGAGTTCATCATGAGAAATGCTGGACTGGATGAAGCAGAAGCTGGAATCAAGATTGCTGGGAGAAATATCAATAACCTCAGATACGCAGATGACACCACTCAGAGTAGAAAGTGAAGAACTAAACAGCCTCTTGATGAAAGTGAAAGAGGAGTGTGAAAAAGTTGGCTTAAAATTCAACATTCATAAAACTAAGATCATGGCATCTGGTCCCATCACTTCATGGCAAATAGATGGGGAAACAGTGGAAAGAGTGACAGACTTTATTTTGGGGGCTCCAAAATCACTGCAGACGGTGACTGTAGCCATGAAATTGAAAGATGCTTGCTCTTTGGAAGAAAAGTTATGACCAACCTAGAGAGCATATTAAAAAGCAGAGACATTACTTTACCAACAAAGGTCCATCTAGTCAAAGCTCTGGTTTTTCCAGTAGTCATGTATGGATGTGAGAGTTGGACTATAAAGAAAACTGAGCACTGAAGAATTGATGCTTTTGAACTGTGGTGTTGGAGAAGACTCTTGAGAGTCCCTTGGACTGCAAGGAGATCCAACCAGTCAATCCTGAAGGAAATCAGTCCTGAATATTCATTGGAAGGACTTATGCTGAAGCTGAAACTCCAATACTTTGGCCACCTGATGTGAAGAACCAACTCATTTGAAAAGACCCTGATGCTGGGAAAGATTGAAGGCGGGAGGAGAAGGGGATGACAGAGGATGAGATGGTTGGATGGCATGACCGACTCAATGGACATGAGTTTGAGTAAGCTCTGGGAGTTGGTGATGGACAGGGAAGCCTGGCATGCTGCAGTCCATGGGGTCACAAAGAGTCAGACATGACTGAAAGACTGAACTCAATCTTAAGCATAAATAGCATGTTGCTGTTTAGTTGTTAAGTCTGACTCTTTTGCTTTGTCTGACTCTTTTGTGAGTTGTCTGATTTTCTTAGTTGTCTTAGACAACTAACTCAGTTTAGTTGTCTGACTCTTTTGAGACCCCATGAACTGTAGCTCATCAGACTTCTCTGTCCATGGGATTTCCAGGCAAGAAAACTGGAGTGGGTTGCCATTTCCTTCTCCGGGAAACCTTTCTGACCTAAGGATGGTACATGCATCTCCTGCTTCGCAGGCAGATTCTTTACCACTGAGCCACCAAGGAAGCCCAGAAATAACATACACCCAAACAAAATGCCTCAGATCTCTTTCAACCTAAGCTAGCTGGAAGAAGGTCACTTAGAAAGTAAATTTAGGTCAGTTTTCAAAGGAAGGAAAAGATCTCTCAGGTGAGCACAGTCTAGAAAGGCCAGATGTGGTTAGGGTGCCTCCAAAGGATGGGTCCAACAGCCCAGATGTGTGCAGGAATATAATTTCCCAATTTAAAAATCAGCACACAAGGTTTAAGAAGTGGGTTGTTATTTTTTAAACTGAGGTATAAGATACATAATCTTATATCTAATCTTAAATGCATGCTAGATTATCTTTTTACATATGAATACAACCCAGTAACCCCACTCAGATCAAGATGCAGAATATTTCCAGCAACCTATAAGGTTCCCTGTACACACAGTGGTTTGTAGTCAACAAAGGAAAATGATTTAAAATCAGAGCAGAAAGCCATAAGGCAGGTAGGGAACTTTGAAACCTGGGCAGAGTAAAGGCTGGATTTGGAAGGTGGGGGGGATATTAACTAAGAATGAAACAAACTCGAGGTTTGTATCCTCTTCACGGTGGGTATAGAGAGCTTCTGTGATTCAATTCAGTATGCCGATTGATCCTCACAATGACTTTGCCATATAGTAAAGGCTGAGCCCTCTTTTGCACATAAGTAAACAAAAGCACCCCCCATTTAGAAGTGAATGTCTAGAATTTGCACTGCGGATCCAGCCACGTGGCAGAGCCAAAGTTGGAAGGCTTGGCGTCAGGTTACCTAGCAGTGCCAATTCGGCCCGCCCATTGGCGGGCTTCCCAGGCCTCAGGTATAAAGGTTCAGGACGACTGCCTTTAAACTTTACTGAACCCTGCAGCAGGAACTTTGATCTCCCCAGAGGCCGTGCACTTCTACAGTTTGGTGCCCCAGGCACAACGATGCGGAGACCTATGTGACGCTGGACCCCAGGTATATTAGGAGAGGCCATAGCCTTGCTTAACTCTCCCAGGGACTTGTCTGAGGCTCTTTGAGCTTAAAAGCGGGGAACAAGCCAAATATCCTAGAAAGGATAATAAATATTTTAAATCTCTCTGAGGATTAGAATGCAATAATCCAAGGATTCAGGAAACCATTGCACAAGCATAGTGCCTCTTGGCACCAAGGACAACGCGAGGCAAACATGTTGAAAAGCTCTGCCTTAGAACAGCGAGGGCAGGTCTAGATTAAGGCACAAACCCAAAGACATCAGAGAAACACTGAAACATCTGCAATAGCAGCGTGAGGGGCAGTTTGCCTGGTTCCAAGGGAGGCAGGAGGAGGCACCCCGTAAGTAGAAGAGACCGGAGACCGGAGCTCCTGTGCCCTGCAGAGCTCACTCTGAGATCCGTGTGTGCTTGTGCGTTGCAGGATGACCAGCTCCAGCAGAGCTTCCTCAGGAACCGGCACCTGCTGCCTAATGTGGTGCCTGGAGCGGCTCCTCTTGGGACCCGAGCGCCTCCTGCGGGGCAGAAACCGGCTTTACCAGGATGGAGCCCGCCGAGCCACGGCCCTCACGCCCGCCGGGTGCCCAAACGTGCTCACCCCGGACCGCATCCCCGAGTTCTGCATCCCCCCGCGACTCGTGCCCTGCCCGACTCTGACTGCAGTCCGAGACTCCTGGGACGAACAAGCAGGGACTGACGACGGCGCTGGCCACACGGACTGGGACCCGCGCTCGCAGGCCGCACTCTCGCTGCAGCACCTGCCCCGGGCGCGCACTGCCTACGGCTTCTGCGCGCTGCTCGAAAGCCCGCACACCCGCCGCAGGGAGTCGCTCTTCCTCGGGGGCACGGGCGCAGCCGCGCTCCCGCCCGCGCCCCGTCCCCGGGCCCACACCTACGGGGGGGGCGGCGGAAACGACTCCCTCCCGCCCCGGGCGAGAGCGCCCATTGCGCCCCCCAAGGCCCGCAGTGGCTCCCTCCTGGACGCGCTCGGCCCCGGGCCCCGCTGCCGCCGCTTCCTGCGCGCTGCCGAGGAGCTGCTGCGCCGCGTGCTGCGGGCCCAGAGGAACCGAGACCTGGTCCGCGCCTGCTCTGTTTCCAGCGGGGACGGAGACGACGAGGACGAGGACGAGGGCCCCTCCGGCTCCGGGTCCCCGGCGCGGGCCCCGGGCGCGTCCCCCTCGCCAACTCCCAGCCCGCTTCCCGAGCGCTTGGAGGCCGAGGGCACCGTAACTCTGGGCCGTGCAGGTGGCGCCCTGCGCCTGGCCGCTGAGTACAGTAGGGCCAGCGGGCGCCTCCGTGTCCGGTTGCTCCGTGCCGAGGGCCCGGCTGGAGGAGCAGCCGAGCCCCGCGCCCCCGTCGGCTGCAGAGTCAGCTTCATCCTGAAGCCGCGGGGCGCCGTGGTCCGGCGGAGCCGCAGGGCAGTCTTGGAGCAGGACTTGTGCTTGGACGGGCTCTCGGAGGACGAGGTGCGCCGCCTGGCCGTGCGCGTCAAGGCGGAGAACCCGGGCCGCGGGCTGCAGCGGGGCCGCCTGCTGGGCCAGGGCGAACTGCTGCTGGGCCCCCTCCTGCTCCTCTGAGGGCGCGCTCTGCCGCGGGGCCTCTCGGACACTGACAGCCGCTTTGTACAAAATAAATGTGTTTTCATTCTTCTCCTCAGGTCTTTGTTTACTCAGGTCCAGTATTGGCAGAGATGATGTTGGATTAATTACCATGATAAAGGATGCTATATTTTGTGTTATTCAGTCGCTAAATAGTGTCGCAGTCTTTGAGACCTCACGGACTGTAGCACTCCAGGCTTCCCTGTCCTTCATTATCTTCCGGAGTTTGCTCAAACTCATGTCCATTGAGTTAATGATGCCATTCAGCCATCTTCATCCTCTGTCAGCCCCTTCTCATTCTGCCCTCAATCTTTCACAACACCAGGGTCTTTCCCACTGAGTCGGCTCTTTGCATCAAGTGGCCAAAGTATTAGAGTTTCAGCTTCAGCATTGGTGCTTTAAATGAATATTCAGGGTTGATTTCCTTCGAGATTGACTGGTTTGATCTCCTTGCTGTCCAAGGGACTCTCAAGAGTCTTCTCCAGCACCACCATTCAAAAGCCTCAACTTTTTGGCGCTCAGCCTTTATGATCCAACTCTCACATCCATACATGACTATTGGAAAAACCATAGCTTTGGCTATGAGGGGGCTTCCCTGGTAGCTCAGACTGTAAAGAATCTGCCTGCAATGGATCAGGAAGATCCCCTGATCTTACTTACTTAGCTTATCTTACTAGTTCTTCATTGCCTGAAGAAGGCAATGGCACCCCCCAGTATCCTTGCCTGGGGAATTCCACAGACAAAAGAGCCTGCAGGCTACAGTCCAAGGGGTTGCAGAGTCAGACACAACTGTGACTAACACACACACACTTGTCTTTGTGGATATTTTGTGTATATACTGTCAACATTATTTTTCAGTAAACAGTATGGAGTTTTGCAGTGGTGTTTCCCAATGTGGATAACCAATGGCATTTCCTGTGTTACCCAGGGTCTTATTGAGAGATAATGAATCATAAGAAGTATTAAAGTTAGAGGGTTTCCTGATGGTCTGTTTGCTCCAATATCCTCATTTTGAAGTTTGTTCATTCCACAACATCCATTGAAACCATCTTAGAACATGAACTACTTTTGAAGCATTGTTTCAGACCTTGATCGAGAAAATGAGATGGAGAGAGAGAAACTGACTTGTTAAAGGTCAACAGTGAACTGTTAGTAGGAACTCCAATCTCATACTCTTGGCTACATCTTGGAAAAACGTAGGAAGAATTGAAACCATTTTAATATTCTGAGCTTAAATAATAATTGTAATAGTTTTACAAAAATCAACTTATTTAATTCTTAAAACAACCTTAAAAACTGGTATGACTATATCCCCATTTTACAGATGAGAGTATGGAGGTACAGAATAAAGACAAGAAGGATTTGCACCTAAGTGATCAGTATTTTCCTCATAAAGCTGTATAAGTAATACTACAATGTCTGAAAAGCTTATCTTACTAGCGTTGTGAAACTGCAACTTATATCTGAAATTGTTGACTCTGAGGCTGAGGTCTCCTCACATTTCTCACCCTCCAGTAGAAAAGCAAATACATTAAAATGAGTGATTTATCATCTCAAGCTGCTGACATCAGGCATTGAGATGAGCTGGGTCTACAATTGACTGAGGTGGAAACTAAGGACCTCGGAGTCATAGATAAAAGGGGTACCAGTCTTATTGGCACCAGGTGAGCTAATGTGCTAGGGCAGAGTCAAGAGTACCTATAATGGTATTCTTCCTCCTCTGGCTTCTGATGGTAATAATAGGTTTGTGTGGTGGTTTAGTCAGTTGGGCTTCCCTGGTGGCTCAGCTGATAAAAGAATCCACCTGCAATGTGGGAGACCTGGGCTCCATCCCTGAGTCGGGAGGATCCCTTAGAGAAGGAAATGGTTACCCACTCCAGTAGTTTGGCCTGGTGAATTCCATGGATAGTGTAGGCCATGGGGTCACAAGGAGTTGGACATGACTGAGAGAACTTCACTTTTTTTTTTTTTAAGTCACTAAGTTGTGTCTGACTCTTGGAACCCCATGGACTGTAGCCCACCAATCTCCTCTGTCCATGAAATTTTCCAGGCAAGAATATTGGAGTGGATTGCCACTTCTTTCTCCAAGGGACCTCCCCAACCCAGGGACAGAACCCACATCTCTGGCATTATGGGCAGATTCTTTACCACTGAGCCACCAGGGAAGCCCAATAATAGGTTTACTATCTTTTAAAGGATGATTTTCCTTCATCCCTCAAATTCATTGCCAGCCAGCCATATTACTTCCTTTCTTATGCATATAGGAGGAAAATGTATCCTAAATGAGGGCTGAAAATATTTAAACATGTGGTGTACTGTTAAATATGACTACATTATCAGTCTGGGTTTGGAAATGGTTTCTGCTTTTACTAAGCTGCTGACAGTTTTATCCATTGGTGCTCATGAAAAGAGTTTAGAAAAGAGTTTCAGTTTTAATAATAGCCCAGGCATAAACTGAAGATGGGTTATTATGATAGATATTTATAATGAAATTCACTGAACAAATGTGAAGAGTGTGAATTCATTGACTGTCAAAATCAGTCACATCTGGAAGTTCAAAGTGATTGATTGACTAAATGATTGATGACATCATGGTAGTTCATATCTTTAACACGTTCTTTTATCTACTCACAGTCACTGTTTCCTTGGTCTTCAAACCAATGCTTTAAAAAAAAAATATATATATATATATATATATGGCTTCCTTGGTGGCTCAGACAGTGAAGAATTCACCTGCAATGAAGGAGACTCAGGTATATAATATATATAAAACCTTCTTAATCATTTAGAATTTAATCATTAGAATTTAGAATTGGTACAGTGACTGAGTTCACATATGCAGTACTTTAAAAGAAAAATATTAATAAATGGAAATTGAGAACAACCTGGGTATTTACAATACCATCATGTTTTTTTTTTTTTAATGCAAACAGATTGCACTGATGGCTCAAATCATACAATTTATTCCAGAAAACACTATAACCATGATTGACACTAGCTTATATACAAGTAACAATTTGGGGACAGAAGTGTAATTTTATTAAGAAGGTAAATCGGTGCAAATCAGGGACCTAAGTTTTCCATGAAATAACAGTTTGGGAATACCCAAACAGAATCTCCATTAATGTTAAGTCACAGTTCATTAAATAATATAATAGCCTAATCAAAAAGATTTTAAATGACTTAAATAGAATCATTAATCATAAAACCATGTAATGTTAGAGTTGAGAAGAATGCTGAGCATCATTTTGTACAAATCTGTGTATCATAGAAGAGGACCAGAGAGGCAAATTGTCGATTGCCCCATAGTATACAATTAGTAAAAGAGCTATTCACACAGTTCTGTCTTCATTTTGCTCTTGGACCAGTGTTTCCAAGAAAGGAAAAATACTTGTGCATAAATTATTTTAAGACTGATCTAATGTGAATTTTTTTGCATTTAAGGAATCTTATTTAGAGCTCATTTTTGTGAGGACATCAGTCTTTCTAGGGGCAAATTTGGTTTCTATTTTGCTGTGCTCTAGTGGATCCCTTGAGTGTTCTGGCAGTGGGTCTGTCTTCTTCCTATTGGACCGTTTCAACCAATCCAATGCCAGAACACAATGACCTTGATGTGTGCTAATACCAGATGACAGGAAGAGTCACATCACAAAAAATAACTAAATATAGCTATCTGAGCATAAAAGGTGCCAAAATATTTTAGATTAAAAAAAAAAAAAAACAAAAAAACTTTCCCAGTAATAATGAAGCTGGGTGTGTGTGGCAACAGTTTGTTGGTTGCAGAAAACTGCTTTAAGAGTTCTCATGTTTCCAGTTGAGCTTTAGGTACCCATATCTTTCCCGTGAATGACACAGCACAATCCTGTCTCTTTGTGGTTTAATATCTGAACATATTAAAACAAAAACAAAAACCTGTACAACAATGGGAAATATGTCGATTTAAATAGCATTAAGTGCAAATTTAAAATCAAATCAACATTTTGGTCACTTAGCCTTGCTAAGACAATGCATTCTACATCTAAAATATTAGCTTTGATATGACTGAAACATGCCTAGAATATTGTTTCTTTAGAATCTAATTTTCTTTTACCCAGACTTCAACAATTCTCCCTAAATCCATCCCCAGGACCTAGGTAAAAATTACTCTTTTAGTCAAAGATATTTGAGAGACAGAGCAAGAAGTGGGTACTATGTGATCCCTATGACATTAAAGTAATAAAAATATATAAGTGGATAAAAAGGTACCAAAGAGGTTCATTTAGAACATCTATCATGTTCAAGATGCTACATTTGTAGATGTAAATAAGACATAAAATGTCCTTGCTCATAGGGAATTAAGTTTCTAAAGCCAGGGGAAGAGACAGACAATAAACAAATCATTTTAGTAGTGTTTAAGAAAATTAAATGTGCTAATGGTAAAGAGCATGACTAGCTAGGGTGAAGGGGTACCTTAGATTGGATGGTTAAGAAAGGCCTGTATACTGACACTGAGCCTCTTGTGGTTACATACGTATTACTATCATATTTTAATCCAATGTCCTGATCTGAGGACTTCTTGACCTCCCAGGGGATCTGAGAAGTGTTTTCCTAGGAATTCTGCTATTAAGTTATCACTAGTGAGAAATACTTCCTGTGGGGTTCAACATTTCTATGTAGGAGATCTGCCTCCAAGCTTATTAGTTCAACAGATGAAATTGACTTGAGGCAGCCAATAGAGTTTATAAACCCACTTTTCACTGCAGTGCATAATTTAGCACAGCAAAATCCCATAGCTAAGGATTTATTATGGTGCCATGAATAGTCTTGGCATTAATTTGAGAGGATTACAAACTCTGGCCAGATTAGGCCTTCAGGATATTAGGAAGCAAATAGCAACATGATTTTTTTCTGCAATGTTATAATTTTCAAACAAAAATTTTAAAATATTTATTTATTTTAATTTATTTGGCTGCATGAGTCTTAGTTGCTGCCAGTGGGATTTAGTTCCCTGACCAGGAATTTAACCCAGGCCCCCTTGCATTGGAAGCATGGCATCTTAGCCACTGAACCACCAGGGAAGTTGGAGTCTTAGCTCCAATTTTATCCTTGTATGCTTAAATCTTCTCACAGACAATTTGGGCTAGTTACTCGTAGTGTACCTGGGGTTAGATGCTGTAGTCTGTCTCCTTCAACACACAATTCAAACCCTTATTGCTTTAATTTCTGTGCTATAGAGGCTAGAGAATAAAAAATTGCCTTCCCAGGCCCCTTTTCAGCTAAGGACAGCTAAGCAACTCACTGTGGCCAATGAAGATGTGGGGAAGTCAGCAGGTGGTGTCTCTGCCCCTTCCCTCTCCCTGCTAGGACACAAGGTACCTGAGAAATGGCAGACATCATGAAGGACAGTAAAATAACCTTTGTTGTTACTGTTCAGTCACTCGGTAGTGTCTGACTCTTTATGACCCCATGGATTACAGCATGCCAGGCTTCCCTGTCCTTCATCATCTCCCAGAGCTTGCTCAAACTCATATCCACTGAGTTCCTGATGCCATCCAACCATCTCATTCTCAGTCATCCCCTTCTCCTCCTGCCTTCAATCTTTCCCAGCATCAGGGTCTTTCCAGTGAGTCAGTTCTTTGCATCAGGTGGCCAAAGTATTGGAGCTTCAGCTTCAGCATCAGGTCTTTCAATTAATATTCAGGATTGATTTCCTTAGGAGTGACTGGTTTGATCTCCTGTAGCACAAGGGACTTTCAAGAGTCTTTTCCAACACCACAGTCTGAAAGTGCCAATTCTTTGGCACTCACCTTTCTTTATGGTCCAATTCACACATCCATACATGACCACTGGAAAAACTACAGCTTTGGCTAGATAGACCTTTGTTGGCAAAGTAATGTCTCTGCTTTTTAATATGCTGTCTAGGTCGGTCATAACTTTCCTTCCAAGGGGTAAGCGTCTTTTAATTTCATGGCTGCAGTCACCATCTGCAGTGATTTTGGAGCCAAAAAAAATAAAATCTGTCCCTGTTTCCATTGTTTCCCCATCTATTTACCATGAAGTGATGAGACCGGATGCCATGATCTTTGTTTTTTTGAATGTTGAGTTTTAAGCCAACTTTTTCACTCTCCTCTTTCACTTTATTCAAGAGGCTCTTTAGTTCTTCTTCACTTTCTGCCATAAGGGTGGTGTCATCTGTCTATCTGAGGTTACTGATATTTCTCCCAGCAATCTTGATTCCAACTTGTGCTTCATCCAGCCCAGCATTTCTGTATGGGCTTCATCCAGCCCAGCATGATATATTCTGTATAGAAGTTAAATAAACAGGGTGACAATATACAGCCTTGACGTACTCCTTTTCCAATTTGGAACCAGTCTGTTGTTTCATGTCTGGTTCTAACTGTTGCTTCTTGACCTTTTTTGTGTAGTTCTCTGTATTCTTGCCACCTCTTCTTAATATCTTCTGCTTTCGTTAGGTCCATACCATTTCCGTCCTTTATTGTGCCTATCTTTTCATGAAATGTTTCCCTGGTATCTCTAATGTTCTTGAAGAGATATCTAGTCTTTCCCAAATGATCTTAGCTCCCCAATAACATCACCAATCCTCCATGCTAGCTCTGGACAGCCTAAACTCAAAGTTCCTGTTTATGAGACAAATACATCCTTTACCTGTTTCAGCCATTGTCAAGTATTCAGATGTATATGAACACAATCTTAACTGATACAGACAATATCCGTTTTACAGAGAAGGACATTTCTTTTTTTTTTTTAATTTATTTTAATTGGAGGTTAATTACTTTACAATATTGTATTGGTTTCTACTCAGAAGAATTTAAAAAGTTTCATGAGGTCTTGCACTGAGTAAATCATGAATTTAATTACAGACCTCTCAGACCTCCATGCTCACTGCTTTTTTCACATCTCATCATCTTTCCTCATGTAAGCTATTAAAAAAAAATTTTTTAAGTACAATTGGCATACAATAAATGGCACTTGTTTCATGTATACAATTTCATGAGTTTTGACATACACGTGCACCCATGAGACCAACACCAAAATCAAGATAATGAACATTCCTGATTCCTAATAGCTTCTTTATGCTCCTTTGTAATCCCTTTCTTCCTGCCCTCTCCACCTCCCCTCTCTGGTCCTCAGGGAATCATCTGCTGTCTTCACTACAGATTAGTTTATAAAAGTTTATGCAAATAGAGAAATCATATATTTGGAGTCAGTGGGAGGATTGCCTTCTTTCACGTAGCGTTAGTATTTTGAGGTATATCCATATTTTTTCCATATCAATAGTATGTTTCTTTGTATTGCTAAATGAAGGGCTATTGAATGGATAAACCACAACTCTTTTTATTCACCTGTTTGTAACTATTTTCTATTTATTCCTTATACTTGTTACTTGTTTTTTTTACCCCTTTTCCTTCATTTTCTGCATTGTTTTGTTTTAACTGAGCATTTTATAGGATTTCATTTTCTCTTCTCCCTCTTCATATCAGTTATATTTCTTTTAAAATTTTCTTTAGTGGTTGCCTTGTTGCTTGCAGTATACACTGACAACTATTTGTGTGTGTGTTAGTCACTTAGTTGTGTCCAATTCCTTGCAACCCCATGGACTGTAGCCTGCCAGGATCCTCTGTCCATGAGATTTCCCAGGCAAGAATACTGGAGTGAGTTGCCAGTTGTTTCTCTAGGGGATCTTCTCAACCCAGGGATCGAACCCGGGCCTCCTGCATTGCAGGCAGATTCTTTTCTGTCTGAGCCACCGGGGAAGCAGCTAGAGAAAAGTTGACCCCCAGAGGGATAAACAGCAAGGTCCTACTGTATAGCACAGGGAACAACTATATTCAATATCCTATGAAAAACCATAATGGAAAATGAATATATATATATGTATATACATATGTATGGGTATGTGTGTGTATATATATATGTATATATAACATCACTTTACTGTAAAGCAGAAATTATCATAATCTTGTAAATCAACTATACTTCAATAGAATAAATTTTTTTAAAAAAGAAAATCTGACCCCATTTAGGAAGCTAGACTTGCAGAACCAGCATCCACCTATTAATGGAGATTTAGATTGTTTCTAGTTTTTTACTATTCCAAATAAACCTACTGTGACTATTCATGTACAAGATTTTGTGTGAGCATACACTTTCATTTCTCTTAGGTAAATACCTAAAGTGGATCATCATATAAGAAAGTGACAAAATGGTTATACCATTTAACTTTCCCACCAACATGTCAGAATTCTGTTTGCCCTACATCCTCACCAAAGCTTGCACATATAAAGATCTTTTGAAGGAAACACATATTCAAAGTTTCTATATATATATTTTTACATTTTACAAAGTTTCTATTCTGTTGCTTATGTGTTGTTATAAGCATGTACCTCAGTCCCCTCAAGAATTTTGATGACAGTTTTACTTTAATAATTAAAATGTAGCATTAATAATTAGGCAAAGGTCTCAATTAGGGCAGAATTTCAAAGTAATGTAACCATTATTATCTTGGTATAACATAGCTATAAAATATCTTGGTGCATTAAAATAATCCTAGAACATCAGAATTTTTAAAAATATTCAATGACAATTCCTTTCAAGTTTCAGGAATCATTGAACCTCTTTCCCAAAGCCAGTAATTTAGTCATTTAAAACAATTCAGATAAAAGAGATTTACCATAGATCAGGATCCAATTTTGTGAGAGTCAGTTAAAGGAAATAATTATATCACTAGAGAAAAGTCTGAATAGATGGAGCTTAGAGACACTGTTACTTTTCTGGTAGGTAGGTTAATAGAAATCATCTTTATCAAGGAATTGACAATCTCTTCTTTCTTTTCTGTATCACCCTGAAGCTGGGAGAGCAGAAATATGAGCTATCTGGTGCCATCAGAGCTAGAAAACAGATGCGGGGCCAGTTTCTGACAGCCATTAGTCCAAGGTGCCACTCCACATACAAATCTGGGCCTGGAGACTGCAGCAACTCTCCAAGTGGTGGTCATTGACAGTAAATTCATTTTTTAAAGAGGAGTTCATGTTCAAAGTCAGAGGGACATGGATTCCAGATCTCAGCTGATGTTTACTATCCATGTCTCTTGGTCACGTCAATTAGCTTTTCTAAATGTCATTTCTTCGTTAGAAGAGACATAATAATGTTACCTACCACATAGGATTTGTGTAAAGATGAAAGGAGATAATGAATTCAATGTCCTCTGCACAGGGCCTGTTATGTAGAACCACTCAGTAAATAGTAGTTCTATTTTTGGTTTCTTCATAATGGATGACGTTTCTGGACTTTCCCCCCAAGCTTCTGGAATGCTCAGTAGTTGCTTATCCTGTAGCTGGAACCCGACATCTAAGGGATTTAGTAGGTAAGTTATACTCATATGAATCATTTGAGGAACAATACAAATTGCCAAAGCAAATGTTACAAATAATAGTGCTCTAGACAAGGATTCTTAAAAAGGGGAATTGAGAAATGAGAAAGGCTCTGACTTTTATTTAATACTGATGTTCCAGACATTGTACTAGAGACACAATCAGTGTTAGATATCTTTGTGCCACTGCCAAGTGATAAAAAGACTTTTTAACAGCCAGGGCATGGAAGCAACCTAGATGTCCACTGACAGATGAATGGATAAAATGTGGTACCATATGTGCAATGGAATATTAGTCAACCAGAAAAGGAAAGAAATTGGATCATTTGTAGTGATGTGGATGAATTAGATTCTGTCATACAGAGTGAAGTAAGTCAGAAAGAGACAAATATTGTCTATTAATGCATATATGTGGAATCTAGAAAAAATGCTACTGATGAACCTATTTGTAGGGCAGGAATAGATATGGAGACGTAGTGAACAGACTTGTGGACATGGGGCAGTGGGAGGAAGGAGAGGCTGGTATGAATTGAGAGAGTAGCATCGACATGTATACAATACCATGTGCAAAATAAGTAGCTAGTGGGAAGCTGCAGTATAGCACAGGGAGCTCAGTACTCTGCGACAACCTCGGGAGGTGGGAAGGGCCGGGTGGGAGGGAGGCGCAAGAGGGAGAGGATATATGTATACTTACAACTGATTCACATTGTTGTACAACAGAATACAACACAACCTTGTAAAACAATTATACTCCATTAAAAAAATAGATTCTGATGCTCAGAAAAGATGCGTTTCATATGGCTGGTAAAAGGAAAGACACTGATTTGGAACTGAGTACATATGACCACTTCACGGGGTCACAAAGAGTTGGATGCGACTGACCGACTAAACAACAACAACATATGACCACACAGCCTCTACTAGACTTTGGGTACCCAAGAAGGGGGTTGGATTTGGGTTTAAACAGAAAAGGGAGAAGGGCAACCTTAAAAAGGAACTAAGTTTTGAATCCAAGATAAGTAAACTGTGTTCTGGAAACACTGCTTCTTAAATCCCCAACAGCCCCTGGGAGCATCTTTGGTGACCATGTCCCACGTGTGGAGAACTTTGGCTTGCTGAAGTCCTGTTATGTAAATTAACTAAAACATAGATACCACTTTGCCTTGCAACAGTTAGCAGAAAGTAGCTCATCCTATGTTAGCAGTCAAGATTTATTCACTCAAAACATCATGTCGCCCAAGGACAACATTATTTCTCCATCTTTTAAAGATATTTTATTGCATGATTAACTATGTATTCAGCAGTAGTTCTAAGTATGAGCTTTTCTGAAAAAAAGGACAAATCAAAGGTTTTCACTTAAGAAAAAAATGACTGATTTTGAACCAAGACAGATATATTACTTTTTATGTTATATAACTCATTTCTTTAAACTTGGGATTGAGACTTGAGAGTTCTTTATTGGACCAAGGCCCTGAAATGTGACAAGTATTTACCATCCTTAAACATTTTAAAACATTTGACTTTTTTGTTTTAATTTGTATTTGGAGTATAGTTGATCTACAATGTTGTGTTACTTCCTGCTGTGCAGCAAAGTGTATCAATTATACATATACATATATCTTCTCTTTTTAAGATTCTTTTCCCATATAGGTCATTACAAAGTAGAGTTCCATGCTATACAGTAGGTCCTCATTAGTTATCTATTTTGTACATAGTAGCAAATACTTTCAAAATGTCAATTTAAATAAAGAAGAAGGTAAGTCTGTGAAGATAATAGAATTTAGATCAACTTAGAAAAATGTTGCTCAGTGTCCTCATTTTATAGATGAAAAAAGTGAGATCAAACAGTGAAAGGATTTTGCAGAATCATATTGTCAGGTAGTGACATATCTTGACTCCCAATTTAGAACCTCTTCTCCCTTCACCTGCCATAATACTAACTACACTGGTAGACTGTTATAATTAAAGAACATTTTAACAAATGATCACCATCAAAAGACAACCACAGTTCTGCTGACCACTGCCAAGGACAGACCCTCTAGTCATCTGTTGCAATCCAAGGAGGCCAGTCCACATGGCAGGCAATACCAAGTTTCCACTGAGTCAGGGATCTCCTTTGTGTTCTTCTGCACTGGCTTTTGGAACTCAAGTAAAGGCCCTTTCATTTCGGATGAAATTTGTCTTGATAGATTGGACCTAGGCTGGTCCTTGGAGAGAGATCAAGCCCTTTGGAGTGGGAGCACTGACTCCAAGACCCTAGACTACCAGAGAACTAACCATAGGGAGTATCAAATAGTGATAACCCACCAAAGGAAACCACTTGAATACAAGACCTGGCATCACGCAACCACCAGTAGCATCCTGTGCAGGATGCTTCATCTAAACAATAAACAAAACAAAAATACAAACCAAATCATCAGCAGACAGGATTACCACCTCACTCAGCCTTGTCCATCAGAGGAAAAACAAAGCAAACAAACAAAAACTCAGCACAAATCTCACCCTTATACAAAGCCTACACAAACCACTGGACCAACCTTAGGAGGGCAGAAACCAAAAGGAAGAAAGAATTCAACCTTGAAGCCTGGGAAATGGAGGCCTCAAACACAAAAAGTTAAAAACAATAATGAAAAGACAGAGAAATACTACATAAATAAAGGAACAAACTAGAAACACAGAAGTCCAAATAAATGAAGAGGAAATAGGCAAACTCCCTGAAAAAGAATTCAGAATAATGATAGTAAAGATGATCAAAAACCTTGAAATTAAAATGGATAAAATGCAAGAATCAATTAACAAAGACCTAGAAGAATTAAAGAATAAACATACAGAGATAAGCAACACAATTACTGAAATTAAAAATACTCTAGAAGGAATCAATAGCAGAATATCTGAAGCAGAGCAATGAATCAGTGAACTGGAATGTAAAATGGTGGAAATAACTTTTGAAGAGCAGAATAAAGTAAAAAGAACTGAGGATAGTCTCAGAGACCTCTGGGACAATATCAAATACATCAACATTTGAATTATAGGGGTCTCAGAAGAAGAAGAGAAAAAGAAAGGGTATGAGAAAATTTTTGAAGAGATTATAGTTGAAAATTTCTGAAACATGGAAAGGGAAATAGTCAATCAAGTCCAAGAGGCACAAAGAGTGCCATACAAGATAAACCCAAGGAGAAACATGCCAAGACACATACTAATCAAACTAAGAAAAACTAAACACAAAGAAATAATATTAAAAGCAGCAAAGGAAAAGCAACAACTAACATACAAGGGAAACCCCATACACTTAACAGTTGAGTTTTCAGCAGAAACTCTGCAGGCCAGAAGGGAGTGGCAGGATATATTTAAAGTGCTGAAAGGGAAAAATCTACAACCAAGATTACAGTACCCAGCAAGGATCTCATTCAAAATTGAAGGAGAAATAAAAAGCTTTTCAGACAAGCAAAAGTTAAAAGAATTCAGTACCACCAAACCAGCTTTACAACAAATGTTAAAGGGACTTATATAGTCAAGAAATACAAGAAAAGAAAAAAGATCTACAAAATCAACCCCAAACATTTAAGAAAATGGCAATAGGAATATATATATCAATAATTACTTTAAATGTAAATGGATTAAATGCTCAGACAAAAGACACAGACTGGTTGAAAGGATACAAAAACAAGACCCATGTATATGCTGTCTACAAGAAACCCACTTCAGATCTCAAGACACATGTAGACTGAAAGCAAGAGGATGGAAAAATAAATTCCATGCAAATAGGAAGCAAAATAAAGCTGGAGTAGCAATCCTAATATCAGATAAAATAGACCTTAAAATAAAGATTACAAGACATAAGAAAGGACACTACATAATGATCAAGGGACTAATCAAAGAGGAAGATATAACAAATGCAAATATCTATGCACCCAACATAGGAGCATCTCAATACTTAAAACAAACACTATAACAGATATAAAAGGGGGGATGGTCTAAGATGGCAGAGGAATAGGACAGGGAAACTACTTTCTCCCCCACAAATTCATCAAAAGAACATTTGAACGCTGAGTAAATTCCACAAAACAACTTCTGAATGCTGGCAGAGGACATCAGACACCCAGAAAAGCAGCCCATTGTCTTTGAAAGGAGGTAGGAAAAAATACAAAAGATAAAAAGAGAGACAAAAGAGATAGGGACAGAGACCCATCCCGGGAAGGGAGTCTTAAAAAAGATAGAAGTTTCCAAACACCAGGAAACACTCTCACTGGCGAGTCTGTGTCGGGCCTTGGAACCTCAGAGGGCAACATAAACGGAAGAAAAAAAAGAATATATCAAAGCCCACAGATTACCTGCCCAAAGGTAACTCCCAGCAGAGAAGCAGCACAGACGCCCGCATCCGCCACTAGCAAGCGGGGGCTGGGCAGGGAGGCGCCGTGGGCTGCATTGCTTAGAGTAAGTACTGGTCCTGAATGCCCCAAGGACAATCTGAGGGAACTAACTTGAGATAGCAAACCAGATTGTGGGATAGCTGTCCCATGAAAAGCCCTAACCTAAGACACTGCCAGGCTCACTCACAGAATAAAGGACTGAGCAAAGCTAGCCGGCTGAGGACCAGCCCATCCCCCGCCGGAGACAGACAGGTGAGGGCAGCCAAAGCCAGAAGGGGCAATCACAGCCCCAGAGAGGCATCATCTACAAAAATGCAAGCAGGCTTTGTTGCTAACCAAGACTTCTTGGGATTCTGGATGGTCGACATCCGCTGGGAGGGTTGCAGCCAGAGATTAGCTCCCCAGAAAAGACACACGGCACACCTGAGAAGGTGCGCCAGTTGTACACCCAGAAAACCGAGCGGCTGGGATGGGGGAGGCGATAAGTCGCAGTGACTGCGCTCACCAAGCACCTGGTCACCTGAGCTGCTCAGACCTGGGAAGAGCACAAAACTCAGGCCCAAAGTCTGCGCCTTTGTGGAGTACCCGATTACCTGAATCTGAGCGGCTTAGACCTGGGAAGTGCATACAACCCAGGGCCGGCCTCAGACAGTTCCCTGCAGAGCAACCTAGAGCCTAAGCAGTGTAGACAGGGAAAGCACACAAGCCGTGAGCAGGGGCAAACCCAGTGTGGCTGAGACACTGCGAGCACACGCCAGTGTTATTTGTTTGCCGTGTTCCTCCCTCCCCACAGCACGACTGAACAAGTGAGCCTAAAAAAGTGTCCACCACCGCCCCCTTGTGTCAGGGCGGAAATTAGACACTGAAGAGACCAGCAAACAGAAGAAGCTAAAACAAACAGAGGGAACCGCCTTGGAAGTGAGAGGTGCACTGGATTAAACCCCTGTAGTTACCACTGACTACATAGGAAGGAGCCTATAGATCTTGAGAAGCCTAAGCCAGATCGAGGAACCATCTGAAAATGAACTAACCCCACACTGTCCACAACAACACCAGAGAAAGTCCTAGATATATTTTTACTATTATCATTCTTTAAATTTAAAAAAAAATTATTTTTAAGTCCTCTATTACTCCTTTAATTTTCATTTTTATAACCTAGCATTACTTTGCAAAAAAAAAGACCCTATTTTATAAATCAAACTTCATATATATATATTTTATAATTTTTGTGACTTTTTTTCCCTTTAATATTGTATTTTTGAGAATCCAACCTCTACTCTAGATTTTTAATCTTTGCCTTTTGGTATTTGTTATCAATTCTGTACCTTTAAGAACCCAATCTTCAGTTCCCATTTTTACTTGGGAGCAAGATTACTGGCTTGACTGCTGTCTCTCCTTTGGACTCTCCTTTTTCTCCACTATCTCCTCTATCTCTTCCTTCCCCCTCCTCTTCTCTACCCAACTCTGTGAATCTCTTTGTGTGTTCTGGGCTGTGGAGAACACTTAGGGAACTGATTACTGGCTGGATATGTCTCTCTCCTTTTGATTCTCCTCTTCATCCCCCTGGCCACCTCTCTCTCCTTCCTCCCTCTTCTCTTCTCTGTGTAACTCCGTGAACATCTCTGAGTGGTCCGGACTGTGGAGAGCACAAAAGGAAGTGATTACTTGCTAGCTTGCTCTCTCCTCTTTTGATTTCCCCTCTTCTCCTCCTGGTCACCTCTATCTCCCTCCTCCCTCTTCTCTTCTCCAGTAACTCTGTGAACCTCTCTGGGTGTCCCTCATTGTGGAGAAACTTTTCATCTTTAATCTAGATGTTTTATTATCAGTGCTGTATAGATGGAGAAGTCTTGAGGCTACTGTAAGAATAAAGACTGAAAACCAGAGGTAGGAGGCTTAAGTCCAAATTGTGAGAACACCAGAGAACTCTTGACTCCAGGGAACATTAAACAATAGCATCTCATCAAATGCCTCCATACCTACACTGAAACCAAGCACCACGCAAGGGCCAACAAGTTCCGGAGCAAGACATACCACACAAATTCTCCAGCAACACAGGAACACAGCCCTGAGCTTCCATATACAGGTTGCCCAAAGACACACCAACCCACTGACATCTCATAACTCATTACTGGACGCTTCATTGCACTTCAGAGAGAAGAAGTCCAGCTCCACCCACCAGAGCACCGACACAAGCTTCCCTAACGAGGAAACTTTGAAAAGCCACCCATCCAACCCCACCCACAGTGAGGAAACTCCACAATAAAGAGAACTCCACAAACTGCCAGCATACGGAAAGGCCTCCCCAAACACAGCAATATAAACAAGATGAAAAGGCAGAGAAATAACCAGCAGGTCAAGAAACAGGGTAAATGCCCACCAAACCAAACAAAAGAGGAAGAGATAGGGAATCTACCTGATAAAGAATTCCAAATAATGATAGAGAAAATGACCCAAAACCTTGAAAACAAAATGGAATCACAGATAAGTAGCCTGAAGACAAGGATTGAGGAGATGCAAGAAAGGTTTAACAAGGACCTGGAAGAAATAAAAAAGAGTCAATATATAATGAATAATGCAATAAATGAGATAAAAAACACTCTGGAGGGAACCAACAGTAGAATAAGGGAGGCAGAAGATAGGATAAGTGAGGTAGAAGATAGAATGATAGAAATAAATGAAACAGAGAGGAAAAAAGAAAAGCGAGTCAAAAGAAATGAGGATAATCTCAGAGACCTCTGGGACAATGTTAAATGCTCCAACATTCGAATCATAGGAGTCCCAGAAGAAGAAGACAAAAAGAAAGACCATGAGAAAATACTTGAGGAGATAGTAGTTGAAAACCTCCCTAAAATAGGGAAGGAAATAATCACCCAAGTCCAAGAACCCAGAGAGTCCCAAACAGGATAAACCCAAGGCAAAACACCCCAAGATACATATTAATCAAATTAACAAAGAACAAATATTAAAAGCAACAAGGGAAAAACAACAAATAACACACAAGGGGATTCCCATAAGGATAACAACTGATTTTTCAATAGAAACTCTTCAGGCCAAGAGGGAATGGCAGGACATACTTAAAGTGATGAAAGAAAATAACCTACAGCCCAGATTACTGTACCCAGCAAGGATCTCATTCAAATATGAAGGAGACATCAAAAGCTTTACAGACAAGCAAAAGCTGAGAGAATTCAGCACCACCAAACCAGCTCTCCAACAAATGCTAAAGGATCTTCTCTAGGCAGGAAACATAGAAAGGGTATAAAAACTCAAACCCCAAACAATAAAGTAAATGGCAATGGGATCATACTTATCAATAATTACCTTAAATGTAAATGGGTTGAATGCCCCAACCAAAAGACAAACACTGGCTGAATGGATACAAAAACAAGACCCCTATATATGTTGTCTACAAGAGACCCACCTTGAAACAAGGGACACATACAGACTGAAAGTGAAGGGCTGGAAAAGATATTCCACACAAATAGAGATGAAAAGAAAGCAGGAGTAGCAATACTCATATCAGATAAAATAGACTTTAAAACAGAGGCTGTGAAAAGAGACAAAGAAGGACACTACATAATGATCAAAGGATCAATCCAAGAAGAAGATATAACAATTATAAATATATATGCACCCAACATTGGAGCACCGCAATATGTAAGACAAATGCTAACAAGTATGAAAGGGGAAACTAACAATAACACAATAATAGTGGGAGACTTTAATACCACACTCACACCTATGGATAGATCAACTAAACAGAAAATTAACAAGGAAATACAAACTTAAATGATACAATTAGACCAGTTAGACCTAATTGATATCTATAGGACATTTCACCCCAAAACAATGAATTTCACCTTTTTCTCAAGTGCACACGGAATTTTCTCCAGGATAGATCACATCCTGGGCCATAAATCTAGCCTTGGTAAATTCAAAAAAAATTGAACTCATTCCAAGCATCTTTTCTGACCACAATGCAGTAAGATTAGATCTCAATTACAGGAGAAAAACTATTACAAATTCCAACGTATGGAGACTGAACAACACACTGCTGAATAACCAACAAATCACAGAAGAAATCAAAGAAGAAATCAAAATATGCATAGAAACGAATGAAAATGAAAACACAACAACCCAAAACCTGTGGGACACTGTAAAAGCAGTGCTAAGGGGAAGGTTCATAGCAATACAGGCATACCTCAAGAAACAAGAAAAAAGTCAAATAAATAACCTAACTCTACACCTAAAGCAACTAGAAAAGGAAGAAATGAAGAACCCCAGGGTTAGTAGAAGGAAAGAAATCTTAAAAATTAGGGCAGAAATAAATGCAAAAGAAACAAAAGAGACCATAGCAAAAATCAACAAAGCCAAAAGCTGGTTCTTTGAGAAGATAAATAAAATTGACAAACCATTAGCCAGACTCATCAAGAAACAAAGGGAGAAAAATCAAATCAATAAAATTAGAAATGAAAATGGAGAGATCACAACAGACAACAGAGAAATACAAAGGATCATAAGAGACTACTATAAACAATTATATGCCAATAAAATGGACAACGTGGAAGAAATGGACAAATTCTTAGAAAAGTACAACTTTTCAAAACTGGACCAGGAAGAGATAGAAAATCTTAACAGACCCATCACAAGCAGGGAAATTGAAACTAACCAGAAATCTTCTAGCAAACAAAAGCCCAGGACCAGACAGCTTCACAGCTGAATTCTACCAAAAATTTAGAGAAGAGCGAACACCTATCCTACTCAAACTCTTCCAGAAAATTTCAGAGGAAGGTAAACTTCCAACACCCTTATGGCAGAAAGTGAAGAAGAACTAAAAAGTCTCTTGATGAAAGTGAAAGTGGAGAGTGAAAAAGTTGGCTTAAAGCTCAACATTCAGAAAACGAAGATCACGGCATCTGGTCCCATCACTTCATGGGAAATAGATGTGGAAACAGTGGAATCAGTGGCTGATTTTATTTTGGGGGCTCCAAAATCACTGCAGATGGTGATTGCAGCCATGAAATTAAAAGATGCTTACTCCTTGGAAGGAAAGTTATGACCAACCTAGATAGTATATTGAAAAGCAGAGATATTACTTTACTGACAAAGTCCGTCTAGTCAAGGCTATGGTTTTTCCTGGGGTCATGTATGGATGTGAGATTTGAACTGTGAAGAAAGCTGAGCGCTGAAGAATTGATGCTTTTGAACTGTGGTGTTGGAGAAGACTCTTGAGAGTCCCTTGGACTGCAAGGAGATCCAACCCGTCCATCCTAAAAGAGATCAGTCCTGGGTGTTCACTGATACTGAAGCTGAAACTCCAATACTTTGGCCACCTCATGTGAAGAGTTGACTCATTGGAAAAGACTCTGATGCTGGGAGGGATTGGGGGCAGGAGGAGAAGGAGACGACAGAGGATGAGATGGCTGGATGGCATCACCAACTTGATGGACATGAGTTTGAGTGAACTCCGGGAGTTGGTGATGGACAGGGAGGCCTGGTGTGCTATGATTTATGGGATCGCAAAGAGTTGGACACGATTGAGTGACTGAACTGAACTGAATACACCACACTAACAAATTGAAAAATAAAAACCATACGATTATCTCAATAGATGCAGAGAAAGCCTTTGTCAGAATTCAACATCCATTTATGATAAAAACCCTCCAGAAAGCAGGAATAGAAAGAATATACCTCAACATAAAAAAAGCTGTATATGACAAACCTACAGCAAACATTATCCTCAATGGTGAATAATTGAAAGCATTTCCCCTAAAGTCAGGAACAAGACAAGGGTACCCACTGTCACCATTACTATTCAACATAGTTTTGGAAGTTTTGGCCACAGCAATCAGGACAGAAAAAGAAATAAAAGGAATCCAAATTGGAAAAGAAAATGTAAAACTCTCGCTGTTTGCAGATGACGTGATTCTCTACATAGAAAACCCTAAAGACTCCACCAGAAAATTACTAGAGCTAATCAATGAATATAGTAAAGTGGCAGGATATAAAATCAACACACAGAAATCCCTTGCATTCTTATACACCAATAATGAGAAAATAGAAAGAGAAATTAAGGAAACAATTCCATTCACCATTGTAACAAAAAGAATAAAATACTTAGGAATATATCTACCTAAGGAAACAAAAGACATATATATAGAAAACTATAAAACAGTGGTGAAAGAAATCAAAGAGGACACTAATAGATGGAGAAATATACCCTGTTCATGGATCGGAAGAATCAATATAGTGAAAATGAGTTTACTATCCAAAGCAATCTATAGATTCAATGCAATCCCTATCAAGCTACCAACGGTATTTTTCACAGAGCTAGAACAAATAATTTCACAATTTGTATAGAAATACAAAACACCTCGAATAGCCAAAGCAATCTTGAGAAAGAAGAATGGAACTGGAGGAATCAACCTGCCTGACTTCAGGCGCTACTCCAAAGACACAGACATCAAGACAGTATGGTACTGGCACAAAGACAGAAATATAGATCAATGGAACAAAATAGAAAGCCCAGAGATAAATCCACACACCTATGGACACCTTATCTTTGACGAAGGAGCAAGAAAATACAATGGAGAAAAGACAATCTCTTTAACAGGTGGTGCTGGGAAAACTGGTCAACCACTTGTAAAAGAATGAAACTAGAACACTTTTTAACACCATGCTACTGCTACTACTAAGTCACTTCAGTCGTGTCCAACTCTGTGTGACCCCATAGACGTTAGCCCACCAGGCTCTCCTGCCCCTGGGATTCTCCAGGCAAGAACACTGGAGTGGGTTGCCATTTCCTCCTCCAATGCATGAAAGCGAAAAAGTGAAAGTGAAGTCGTTCAGTCATGTCTGACTCTTAGCGAACACATGGACTGCAGCCTACCAGGCTCCTCCATCCATGGGATTTTCCAGGCAAGAGTACTGGAGTGGGGTGCCATTGCCTTCTCCTTCTAACACCATACACAAAAATAAAATCAAAATGGATTAAAGATGTAAACGTAAGACCAAAAACTGTAAAACTCCTAGAGGAGAACATAGGTAAACCACTCCGACATAAATCACAGCAGGATCCTCTATGACCCACCTCCCAGAATATTGGAAATAAAAACAAAAATAAACAAATGGGTCCTAATTAAAATTAAAAGCTTCTGCACAGCAAAGCAAACTATAAGCAAGGTGAAAAGACAGCCTTCAGAATGGGAGAAAATAATAGCAAATGAAGCAACTGACTAAGAATTACTCTCAAAAATATACAAGCAACTCCTACAGCTCAATTCCAGAAAAATAAACGACCCAATCAAAAAATGGGCCAAAGAACTAAACAGACATTTCTCCAAAGAAGACATACAGATGGCTAACAAACACATGAAAAGATGCTCAGTGTCACTCATTATCAGAGAAATGCAAATCAAAACCACAATGAGGTACCATTTCATGCTAGTCAGAATGGCTGCTATCCAAAAGTCTACAAGCAATAAATGCTGGAGAGGGTGTGGAAGAAAATGGAACCCTCTTACACTGTTGGTGGGAATCCAAACTAGTACAGCCACTATGGAGAACAGTGTGGAGATTCCTTAAAAAACTGGAAATAGAACTGCCATATGACCCAGCAATTCCACTGCTGGGCATACACCCGAGGAAACCAGAATTGAAAAAGACACGTGTACCCCAGTGTTCATCACAGCACTGTTTATAAAAGCCAGGACATGGAAGCAACCTAGATGTCCATCAGCAGATGAATGGATAAGAAAGCTGTGGTACATACACACAATGGAGTATTACTCAGCCATTAAAAAGAATACATTTGAATCAGTTCTAATGAGGTGGATGAAACTGGAGCCTATTATACAGAGTGAAATAAGCCAGAAAGAAAAACACCAATACAGTAATAATAACACATATATATGGAATTTAGAGAGATGGTAATGATAAACCTGTATGTGAGACAGCAAAAGAGACACAGATGTAAAGAACAGTCTTTTGGACTCTGTGGGAGAGGCCGAGGGTGGGATGATTTGGGAGAATGGCACTGAAACATGTATATTACTATATGTGAAATGAATCGCCAGTCCAGGTTTGATGCATGATATAGGATGCTCGGGGCTGGTGCACTGGGATGACCCTGAGGGATGGGATGGGCAGGGAGGTGGGAGGGGGGTTCAGGATGGGGAACACATGTACACCCATGGCAGATTCATGTCAATGTATGGCAAAACCAATACAATATTGTAAAGTAATTAGTTTCCAATTAAAACAAATAAATTTATATTAAGAAAAACAGACATAAAAGGAGAAATTGACAGTAACATAATAATAGTAGGAGACTCTAACACCCCACTCATACCAATGAACAGATCATCAAAACAAAATTAATAAGGAAACAGAAGTCTTAAATGATACATTAAATGAGATGGATTTCATTGATATCTTCAGGACATTCCATCCAAATGCAGAATACACTTTCTTCTCAAGTGCACATGGAACATTCTCCAGGGTAGACCACATCTTGGGTCACATATCAAACCTCAGTAAGTTTAAGAAAATTGAAATCTTTCAAGCATGTTCTCCAACCACAATGCTATGAGACTAGATATCAATTACAAGAAGAAAACTGTAAGAAACACAAACACATGGAGATTAAACAACACGTTTCTAAATAACCAACAGGTTACTGAAAAAAACAAAAGGGAGATCAGAACATTTCTGGAAACAAATGACAATGAAAACATGACAACTCAAAACCTATGGGATACAGCAAAAGCAGTTCTAAAAGGGACGTTTATATCAATACAATCCTACCTCAAGAAACAAGAAAAACATTGAATAGACAACCTAACTTTACACCTAAAACAACTGGAAAAAAAAAGAACAAAAAGCCTCAGAATTAGTAGAAGGAAAGAAATCATAAAGATCCGAGCAGAAATAAATGAAAAAGAAATGAAAGAAACAATAGTAAAGATTAATAAAACTAAAAGCTGGTTCTTTGAGAAGATAAAATTGACAAGCATTTAGCCAGACTAAAGGCTTGTCAAGAAGAAGAAAAAAAAAAGAAAATCAAGAAAAAAAGAGAGAAGAATCAAATCAGCAAAATTAGAAATGAAAAAGTAGAGGTTACATCAGACAGTGAAGAACTACAAAGGATTATAAGAGACTATTATGAACAACTATATGGCAATAAAATGGATAACCTTGAAGAAATGGACAGATTCTTAGAAAAGTTCAGTTTTCCAAGACTGAACCAGCAAGAAATAGAAATTATGAACAACCCAATTACAAACACTGAAATTGAAGCTGTGATCAAAAATCTCCCAAAAAACAAAAGCCCAGGACCAGAAGGCTTCACAGGAGAATTTTATAAAACATTTAGAGAAGAGCTAATGCCTATCCTTCTAAAACTCTTTCAAAAAATTGCAGAGGAAGGAAGACTTCTAAACTCATTCTACGAGGCCACCATCACTCTGATACCAAAACTAGACAAAGACAACTCAAAAAAAGAAAACTACAGGCCAGTATCACTGATGAACATAGATGCAAAAATCTTCAACAAAATTTTAGCAAACAGAATTCAGCAACACATCAAAAAGCTCATACACCATGATCAAGTTGGGTTTATTCCAGGAATGCAAAGATTCTTCAATATATGCAAATCAATCAATGTGATACACTGCACTAACAAACTGAAAGATAAATACTATATGATAACCTCAATAGATACAGAAAAAGCCTTTGACAAAATTCAGCACCCATTTATGATTAAAACTCTTCAAAAAATGGGCATAGAAGGAACCTACCTCAACATAGTAAAGGCCATATATGATAAACCTACAGCAAACATTATCCTCAATGGTGAAAAACTGAAAGCATTCCCCCTAAAATAAAGAACAAGACAAGGGTGTCCACTTTCACCACTATTATTCAACATAGTTCTGGATGTTCTAGCTACAGCAATCAGAGAAGAAAAAGAAATAAAAGGAATCCAGATTGGAAAAGAAGATGTAAAGCTCTCACTGTTTGCAGATGACATGATACTGTACATAGAAAACCCTAAAGATAGTATAAGAAAATTACTAGAGCTAATCAGTGAATTTGGCAAAGCTGCAGGATACAAAATCAATACACAGATATCACTTGCATTTCTATATACTAACAATGAAAAATCAGAAAGATAAATTAAGGAATCAATCCCATTCACCATTGCAACAAAAAGAATTAAATATCTAGGAATAAACTGACCCAAGGAGACAAAACTGTACACAGAAAATTATAAGACACTAATGAAAGAAATCAAAGACAACATAAACAGATGGAGAGATATTCCATGTTCCTGGCTAGAAAGAATCAATATTGTGAAAATGATTATGTTACCAAATGCAATCTACAGATTCAATGCAACCCCTATCAAATTATCAATGGCATTTTTCACAGAACAAGAACAAAAAATTTCACAGTTCATATGGAAACAAAAAAGACCCCAATAGCCAAAGCAGTCTTGGGAAAGAAGAATGGAGCTGGAGGAATCAATCTTCCTGACTTCAGATTATACTACAAAGCTGTGGTCATCAAGACAGTATGGTACTGGCACAAAAACAGAAATATAGACCAATGGAACAAGATAGAAAGCCCAGAAATAAACCCATGCACCTATGGGTAACTTATTTTTGACAAAGTAGGCAAGAATATACAATGGGGCAAAGACAGCCTCTTCAATAAATGGTGCTGGGAAAACTGGACAGTGACATGTAAAAGAATGAAATTAGAATACTTTCTAACATTATAAACAAAGATAAACTCAAAATGGATTAAAGACCTAAATGTAAGACCAGAAACTATAAAACTCTTAGAGGAAAACACAGGCAGAACACTCGATGGCATAAATCAAAGTAAGATCCTCTATGACCCACCTCCTAGAGTAATGGAAATAAAAACAAAAGTAAATAAGTGGGACCTGATTAAACTTAAAAGCTTTTGCACAGCAAAGGAAACTCTAAGCAAGGTGAAAAGACAACCCTCAGAATGGGAGAAAATAATAGCAAATGAAACAATTGACAAAGGATTAATTTCCAAAATATACAAGCAGCTCATAAAACTCAATACCAAAAAAACAAACAACCCAATCAAAAAGTGGAGAAAAGACCTAAACAGGCATCTCTCCAAAGAAGATATACAAATGGCTAATAAACACATGGGAAAATGCTCAATACTGCTCATTATTAGAGAAATGCAAATCAAAACTACAATGAGATAACACTTTACACCAGTCAGAATGGCCATCATCAAAAAGTCTACAAACAATAAATTCTGGAGTGGGTGTGGAGAAAAGGGAATGCTCTTGCACTGTTGATGGGAATGTAAATTGATACAGCTGCTATGGAAGATGGTAAGGAGATACCTTAAAAAACTAGGAATAAAACCACCATATGACCCAGCAATCCCACTCCTAGGCATATACCCTGAGGAAACCAAAATCGAAAAAGACACATGTATCCCACTGTTCACTGCAGCACTATTTACAATAGCTAGAACACGGAAGCAAACTAGATGTCCATCAGCAGATGAATGGATAAAGAAGTTGTGGTACACGGGGAGAGAGGAGGGAGGAGGGTTCAGGATGGGGAACACATGTATACCTGTGGCGGATTCATGTTGATATATGGCAAAACCAATAAAATATTGTAAAGTTAAAAAATTAAATAAAAAAAAAAAGAAGTTGTGGTACATATACACAATGGAATATCACTCAGTCATAAAAAGGAAAGCATTTGAGTCAGTTCTGATGAGGTGGATGAACCTAGAACCTATTATAGAGTAAAGTGAGTCAGAAAGAGAAAGATAAATATCATATTCTAATACATATATACAGAATCTAGAAAAATGGTACTGAAGAATTTATTTTCAAGGCAGCAATGGAGAAACAGACATAGAGAATAGACTTATGGACAGGGAGAGAGGGGAGGAGAGGGTGAGATGTATGGAAAGAGTAACATGGAAGTTACATTACCATATGTGAAATAGATAGCCAAAGGGAATTTGCTGTATGGCTCAGGAAACTCAAACAGGGCTCTGATTCAATCTAGAGGGGTGGGATGGGGTGGAATGAAGTGGGATGTGGGAGGGAGGTTCAAAAGGGAGGGGACATATGTATACCTATGGCTGACTCATGTTGAGGTTTGATGGAAAACAAGAAAATTCTGTAAAACAATTATCCTTCAATAAAAAAAAAAAAAAAAAAAAACCACAACCACTCTTCTGCCACTCTGATCTATTTAAATAATTCTTGTCTTTATTCACTACTTGCCAGTATTTGTTGATAAGGATGCCAGTACTTACATAGTTTCAAGAATAGTTTATGTACACATAGAATTTTTTCTATTTTTAATTTACTTTATTTTTCATTTAATTAATTTATTTTTTGGCCATGGCTCAAAGCATGTAGGATCTTAGTTCCCTGACCAGGCATCAAACCCATGCCCCCTGCATTGGGAGCATGAAGTCTTAACCACCGGACCACCAGGGAAGTCCCTATTTTTTTATTTATGATTATAATTTGAGTTGTTCGTGTTGCCATTGGTCCTTGGTATTATAGCTCCTGAAGAAGGCATATAATAATTAATATCACATTATCCCTATTGTTGAACATTTTTCATTCTTCCCAATTTTTTTCTCTAATTTTTTTTCTTGAATAAATTCTAAGTGATGTGATTTCAGGATTAAAGGCTATGAACAAGGTGATCTCTCCTGTGTGTCCTCAGTTGCTCAGTCATGTCAGACTCTTTGAGACCCCATGGATGGTAGCCTGCTAGGCTCCTCTGTCCATGGGGATTCTCCAGGCAAGAGTATTGGAGTTGGTTGCCATGACCTCCTCCAGGGGATCTTCCTAACCCAGGGGTCAAACCCAGGTCTCTCACATTGCAGGTGGATTCTTTACCAGCTGAGCCACAAGGGAATCCTAATACACCTTAATAAACTGTCTTTTTCAGTTTGCTATATTTTCTTTTACAAAGTGAAATGAGGAAGAGAAGTACTCTGAGGAGAAAAGCCCTAAATTTAATAGGCTTGTAACTAAAGAACTGAACGTATTTGTAGAAGGCACAGTGTTTTCAGAGATAACACAGCAAGTGAAAAGGAATGAGTATGGCTTGGCTACTGTTGTAGGTAAAACTATTGCCATATGTTAATGGATAGTAAGGATTCTCTCAAAGGATTTGCTGGTCTGAACTGCTTCTGAGCATGGAAACCTTCCTCTCCAATCTCCTTTTTCCCATGTCGGGGTCTAGTTTACAACAAGAGGCCCCAAAGAGCAATGGTATTTCCTGTGGGATTTTAAAAACCCTTGGAAGGAAAGTTATGACCAACCTAGATAGCATATTCAAAAGCAGAGACATTACTTTGCCAACAAAGATCCATCTAGTCAAGGCTATGGTTTTTCCTGGGGTCATGTATGGATGTGAGAGTTGGACTGTGAAGAAGGCTGAGTGCTGAAGAATTGATGCTTTTGAACTGTGGTGTTGGAGAAGACTCTTGAGAGTCCCTTGGACTGCAAGGAGATCCAACCAGTCCATTCTGAAGGAGATCAGCCCTGGGATTTCTTTGGAAGGAATGATGCTGAAGCTGAAACTCCAGTACTGTGGCCACCTCATGCGAAGTGTTGACTCATTGGAAAAGACTCTGATGCTGGGAGGGATTGAGGGCAGGAGGAGAAGGGGATGACAGAGGATGAGATGGCTGGATGGCATCACTGAATCGATGGACGTGAGTCTGAGTGAACTCCGGGAGTTGGTGATGGACAGGGAGGCCTGGCGTGCTGCGATTCATGGGGTCGCAAAGAGTCGGACACAACTGAGTGACTGAACTGAACTGATTGCCTTTAATTGCATTTTGTTAAGCACCTTTCTAAGTGCCTGGAAAAAGAACTGGCAATAATAATTTGCTCATAAGCAGCAAACTCAGTCTTAAATCATTTGGAGGAGAATAAACTGGTTTTGGGCAAATATGTTTTTAGAACTAAGCTTTTTAAATCTAATGTTCATTATGAATACGATTGATATAGTTTTTCACATTTAACCAAGAAGGTTTTGTACAACTATAGACTCCATTTGCATGACTGATATAAGACTGTTGCAAGTGCTGAAAGGGGTTTTGTATTTAATAGATTTGGGATATCTTTTGTGGATCTCATTACAGGAGGAAAAGAGTTTGAAAATTACAAATTTGAACTGAGATGTCAAATAATTCACAATCATGAATTAAGCTGTCACCCCAAGCAGAGCCAATGATATTAAATTACGATGTCAGTAACATTGTGAAATACTCTGCTTTTCAAATACCTGAGTAAACTCAACCCTGAGAAAGATGGTCATAAGTGTTTGTTGAGCACCCAGTATGAACTTAGCAACTGTGTCAGGCACCCTTGGGGATATTAACAACACTGAAGAAAGAAGATGACAAGAAATAGGAGACACGAGTTCTAGTTCTGGCTATGCATGCCATGAGCAAGTCACTTCCTCTTTGGGTCCTAATTTCCTCATTTGGAAAATGAGAAGCTTGGAGTAGCTCCAGAATGGCAAGTAGGTTTCATCTCAGGCATAAGCTCCACTGAACTTACAGTGGTAGCCTGGAGTGCAATGTTGAAATGATTATTAAGACAACATCGGACTCAGCAGCAAAGAGTGCTGTTGATTGATTAGCTATGTCTGTGTAGGTTCACACAGAGGTATGGATACTTGTGCTACTACTTAGCTACCAGGACCAGAGCTCCTGGTTTCAAGAGCTCTCCAACTCCGCTATTCTTTAATGTTAATGAAGATAAGATTTGTGCCCTAAGTAACTTAAAATGTGCTCGAGGAAATAAGACCAACCACCAGAAATTAAATACATTGAATAAATCAAGGTGGAAAAATTATAAGGGCTAATTTGTGTGGTATAGATGATAAACATCAAAACTGAGAGAATACAAAGATCAGTTTATTAATTCAACCTTGGGTTGCTGTTGTTGTTTAGTTGCTAAGTCATGTCTGACTCTTTGTGACCCTATGGACTGTAGCCTGTCAGGCTCCTCTGCTTGTGGGATTTCCTAGGCAAGAATACTGGAGTGGGTTGCCATTTCCTTCTCCGGACTTGGGTAGTCAGGGATATTTTCTTGGAGGAAAAAGGACTTAAATTGAGTCTTAAAGAACAGGGCAAGATAATAATAATATAAATACTAAAAAAGATGATATATTTTTTATTATAGCACTTTAGAATTTACACACCATCTTGGAATACATTATCAAATTTTGAGAAGATTTCAGAGTTTTGAGAAGTTTACAGAGTTTTCACAACCATTGTAACATTTAATCTTCACAATAACCCTAGAAGTAGGTATCATTAGCCACATCTTAAAAACGAGGAGCAAGACATTTAGTAAAGTTAAGTAACTTTTTCAAAAAATGTCACAACATTAATAAGGGGCATAGTCGGAAACAGACCTACAGTTCAGAACTAGACTAAGTGAGTGTATTGATTAGGGCTGAGCCTTACAATAAGTTCCCATTAACTTTAGGAAAAGACTGATATATAACTATGGTAATAAGAAGTCACAAAAACTGGTATTAAACCTGTTTCATTGATCAACAATTTGCCGCACTGAACATACTTCTAAAACCAACCAACCAGTATCAACCCTCACTTCTGGAGGCTAGTCAATCAGATGGACTCACTTCTGTAAACCTGCCTCTGAGTGACTACCAGTCAACAACTGTCTCAGCTGTATCAGCCAGCAGCTGCAGAGAACCTCATCAGTTTTGCCTCAAAAAGTCCTCCAATCCCTGACCTCCATGCTTTCCCCAACACCCCTAAAAGATATTAGCAGCCTTCTCTGCTCAAAACGGATATGCCTGACCAACACAGCCATCTACCTATAATTGGCAATAACCTCACTTTTGTTTTTCATTTCAGATATTGAGTGGTGATCTCATCACTTGTTGACAGGTCCAATCATGAAAATAAAACCACTTTGGGTATTTCAAACAAAGATAAGAAAATATAGGGAATTGCTTCCACAGGGTGGGAAGGACTGTGTCTGCAAAAAAAAAAAATAAAAGATATTCAGGTGACCCAGAGATAAATAACTCTAAATGAGGTACAAGCTTCTAAAACATGGTTATATGGAAGTATGCAACTCATGTCAAGCCTTCTTCCAGGCACTGGAATACAGAAAGGAACAAGAAAGAGGGGTCCTGGATCCAGGGGATTGGAGACAGACAGTAAATGAGTTTTAAAAGATAGCTAAACAAGGTATGGGAAGTAACGTGAAATGACACAAGAGTGATGTGATAGACTGGCGACAGGGAAGCCCTGTCTCAGGTGACGGTGCTGATATGGAGACCGAGGTAGGCCAACCGTGGTAGGCCTGGGGGCAGGGCATCTCGGACTGAGGGAAGAGCCCCTGCAACCACCATGACCACCCATCCTAGAAGGAGGGGTACCCTTATGATGCTCTGTCATCAGCACCTTAATATTGTCCTTCTGGTCAAATTGTTCACTCCAGAACATCAAAATCTCACTGAGATAAGCATTAGCAATTCTTTTGTGGATTTTTTTTTCCTTTTTATTTAGAGTTGGAAACAAGATAAAGCCCAGGAAGGGTTTATAACTCTGGCTGACTGATTAACCAACTGTTTTTCTCATAAGATACCATAAAAAAGAAGAGAAGGGGAAAAAAAAAATCCTGGGGAGGAAAATAGAGAACAGATGGTGATGTTTATCACTTCATTAACCTTTGCATATGTGAGAAATGCTTGCGAAATTTCTAGGAACTTGGCATAGCCAGAAGAATACAGATATTTATGTAAGCTAATTGCTGGTAATAACAGCATCAATAAGCCTAATCACACCTGAGGTGGTTGAGCTGGAAACAGAAAACCCAGCTTATCACATACTTATAAACCTGTCACTTATGGTAACCAGAGCTTTAAAAAGAAGCAGGGGAGGAGAGTTTTCAGAGAGTAGCTCTGCTACTATTTCTCAGCAGTGAAACTATTGATTGAAATAATTATGAAATGCTTCTTCTTTAAAAGCAGGTGTAAAGAGATAAGGAAGAAGTAGGGAAGGCATTAGGTGGGCATGATGAGAGTGAAAGACTGAAGAAGGGTGAGATTATAAATAAAAGAGATGGTTCCTCTCCCGGTTCTGCTCTAACCAGACCAGTCACTCCTCTGGGCGCTGTCCCCCTAATATACGTAAAGGCAGCATTGGACAAGAGAGGTGGTTTCTAAATGGACTTTTTCAAATAAAATTTTACGAACAGACTGAAAATGAAATCTTACAGAGAGATCTAACATTAATGCTCATTTTAAAGATGAAGTTGCTCTGGTTGATGAAGAGGTGAGGGACCCAAAAACTCATTCATTTATTCATACACTAATTCAACAAATGTTTTTTTGAAATCCTATTATGTGTCAGGCAGTGTTCTGGAAAACATCAGTGAGCAAAACAGATAAATATCCCTGCCCTTATGAAACTTCCTTCTCAGCAAGAAGGTAGATAAACAATAAACAGAGTAAATCAACATATAGTAAATATACGTAGTATGTTGGTAAATCATGGTAAAAACAGTGGTATAAATAAAAGGTGATAAAACAAGAAAGAGAAAAGTAAACTAGAGGAAGGAGAATCCAGAGTGCCCAGCTGATGTGGGGAAAATTGCAATAGGGAAGGAAGTCAGAGATGTTCTCATAGAGAAAGTGAGATTTGAACAAATATTTGAGAAGGGAGTGAGGAAACCACCAAGTAGGTGTCTGGGAGAAGAGCACCCAGGAGAGGGAGTAGCCTGAGCAAAGGCTCTGCGTGGAAGCACACCTGCACAGTGGGGCAACAGCAAAGATACCAGGGTGGCAGGGAGGCAGTAGGCGAGGAGGAGAGGGACGGCAGAAGAGACTGGAGAGGTAAAGGGGGCTAGACTGTGCAAGGCCTTGAAGAGTCTGGCCAGGAATCTGGCCTTTACGTTGAGTGAAATGGGGAAACTACTGTAGGGTTCTGAGTCAAGGAGTTGCCTAACGTGACTTCTGTCTTAACAGACTCACTATAGCTGCTGCATTGAAAATAAACTAGATGGCAATGAGGATGAAAGCACAGACACGAATTCAGGGCAGAAGCACTAGAGAGAGTGAGAAATATGTCAAGGATCTGGACATAGTTTCAAGCCCTGCCTCTCAGCCTCCTATTCACTCCCATAACTGCTTCCAGAATCCTCCTGGAATCCCTTGGACTTTAAGAGTATACTTTGCAAATCCATGGCCATTCTGATGTGCTGGTTTTCCTACTGGCTCTGGTCCCCATCTCCAGTAGAGCCAGAGCACTAATCGCTAATGTTAAAGGAGCTGCCTAGGGGATGGTATGAACCACTGGACCTAACTTTTCCTCCAAGCTAAACATTTAAATTTTGGATAATGAGAAATACTTTGGCTTCTGAGTCATCGTCAGAGTCTACCTCAAGCCTCCACACCGTTAGTTCTGGCTTGGAGAACAACCTCGTGTGCCTTGCTGTAGGCAAGAGCTCCAGTGAGGCCTCCAGCATGCAGTGGGCTCTCGTGTGCAGGTTCCGTCCATCCTTTCTGCTCCTCTGATGACAGGGAGCAGCATGCACTTGGCACCACAACCCCCAGATCCCTCTACAGACTGCTTCTGTGCTTTCTGCACTGTCATATTGGTGATAACTCCAGGTATTACACACAGCAAGGTCTCAAAGCAAACATGTTGCGTGGATTCAAATCCATACCAGTAGTTCAACATAAAAACTACTTTATGGGACTTGCCCGGTAGTCCAGCAGTTAAGACTCTGTACTCCCAATTCAGGGCCTTGGGTTCAATCACTGGTCAGGGAACTAGATCCCACTTGCCACAACTAAGAGTTTGCATGTTGCAACGAAGACCTGGTGCAGCCAAATAAATTAATCAAATAGTTAAAAACAAAACCCCCCAAATATATTATAACCAGCAAAATCAGAGTCATAAAGAAGGATGGGTTTTTGGTTTTGTCCCCTTGAGTTGAACCTCATAGATAGTTGCTTGTGATTTAATTTGAGGGGCACATAGGGCCCACCTGGCTAAATTATTTACCCCATGCTGCCAAGTCGCCTCAGTCGTGTCCGACTCTGTGCGATCCCACAGACGGCAGCCCACCAGGCTCCCCGTCCCTGGGATTCTCCAGGCAAGAACACTGGAGTGGGCCTCCACCTCCTTCTCCAATGCGTAAAAGTGAAAAGTGAAAGTGAAGTCGCTCAGTCGTGTCCGACCTTCAGCGACCCCATGGACTGCAGCCCACCAGGCTCCTCCGTCCCTGGGATTTTCCAGGCAAGAGCACTGGAGTGGGGTGCTATTGCCTTCTCCAATTACCCCATAGGCTTCTATTATTTTTTCAATTATCTGAATTTAAGCCAGGATGACAAATAGAATTTATTTCAAACATCAAATGTGATCAATTAGGAAAGTCTATCTGGAGCAATGTGTTGAAAAAGAGAAACCACATCTGGGTTCAGCAACAAGGAAAAGAAAAACTGTAATTTATCAATAATGTCTGCCAAGAATGTGATAAGAAGGTATTGTCACACATTTTATTCCTATTTTAAACCTTTTTCTTATACTCAAAAGCCCCATATTTACAAGGTACCAGTTAAAATACAAAGACAGAGAAACTTATCAGTAATGAGGCCAGTTGAACATTCGTTCAAATGTTAGTTTTAAGGGGGTAAACTCCATTTTTAAAGTATGTATCTGGTGGCACTAGTGGTAAAGAACTTGCCTGCCAATATAGGAGACATAAGAGATGTGGGTTCAGTCCCTGGGTTGGGAAGATCCCCTGGAGGAGGGCATGGCAACACATTCCTGTATTTTTGCCTAGAGAACCCCATGGACAGAGGAGCCTGGCCGGCTATAGTCCAGAGGGTGGCACAGAGTCCAACAAGACTGAAGCAACTCAGCTAGCATGCACACATGCATCTGAATCTTTAAATTGGATATAGCCTGGTCCAAATGTTTGATTAGGAAGTAACTGTTGAATGAAAATCTGGTAACATTCAACCCAGCCATTTTGTCCATTGCCTTTTGACATCATCTCTTTCATTGAAGTTATTTTTTGAGCACCAAATGTTTTCAAGGCACGGTTTAGGTACTTGCCATATATTATCTCAACTTCTCACCACAATTCACCCATTATATCTGTTTTACATAGAAGACTCTGGATTGTCACACAGGTACAGGTAGAAGATCCAGGTTCTGAATCCACCTCCAATGCTTTGTTCTTTCTTTCAAATTTGAAATTGGCACTTTAAGCTCATGCACATAATTTGCAGAGATAAATTACCTACTAATGGATGTCACCAGCTGACAAATAATGAAGTTGTTCATCTCTAAGATGACTCTAGTAACGTAAGCCTGGTGATCTTTGTGATTTCGCTAAGTAAAGCCCCAAGGGCTATTAACCCTGATTCAATAAATGCTGAAGCCCTTACACAACCCTTTGTTTGCATCTCTTCAATAAAATGAAAATGTCAGCTGGATGTGACGCGCCTCATTCTGCTGGTGATATTTTGAAAGAGACAACTGTTTTCTCAGAGCTCATATTTCCTCTCCAGTTCCCTCCCTTCCGTGGTCCTCCCCAAGCCACCACCTGTTGGATGGTTGCTGGGAAGGTCAGGCTTTCAAATGTTGAGCCAGGACTGGGGAACTTCCCAGAAAGTGTGTCTGATTTTCAGGTCTTCTGATTTTATAGGGCAGAAACATAAGGCTTCCCTGGTGGCTCAAATGGTAAAGAATCTGCCTGCAATGCATGACACCTGGGTTTGATCCCTGGGTCAGGAAGATCCCCTGGAGAAGGAAATGGCTTCCCACTCCAGTATTCTTGCCTGGGAAATCCCATGGACAGAGGAGCCTGGCAAGCTGCAGTCCATGGAGTCACAAAGAGTTGGACACAACTGAGAGACTAACACAACATTTAATGTAGGTTTCCACTGTCACAGATAATGTGAATATAGGGCATGAAAAGCAAAATTCCAAATGAGCATTTTTGCCTTGAAAGTGAAAGTCGTTCCATTGTGTCTAACTCTTTTTGACCCCATGGACTATATAGTCCCTGGCATTCACCAGGCCAGAATACTGGAGTGGGTAGCCTTTGCATTCTCCAAGGGATTTTCCCAGCCCAGGAATCAAACTCAGGTCTCCCACATTGCAGGCGGATTCTTTACCAGCTCAGCCACAAGGGAAGCCCAAGCATACTGGAGTGGGTAGCCTATCCCTTCTCCAGGGGATCTTCCCTACCCAGGAATCTAACTGGGGTCTCCTGCATTGCAGGTGGATTCTTTACCAACTGAGCTATTAGGGAAGCCCTTTTTTTTTTTTTCCCTTATGCATCTTTAATAATGCTTATGAGTCAGGACACTGAGTCAAAAAATAGCAGGCTTCACCCACAGGCATTTAATCCATAAGTGCCTACTCGGTGTTCCTCCTCACACACTGTGTGATGTATCATCAGCCTCTTTGGAGGATGCTAGAGGGACAAGGGACTCAAGGTTCACAAACCTTAAACTCTACCCAGAGAGGCAACATGGACATCAAAAACATTTGGAGAACATTAGGATGATAACAACTAACACTTACATACTAAGAGACAGATCCTTCTCTAAATGCAGGCAACAATGTCAAGAGTGAGGTACTATATTTTTATCCCCACTTTACAAATGAGGAAACTAAAGCTGAGGTCACTAGAAGAGGTCAAGCTAGAATTTGAACCCAGACTCTTAACCACACTCTGTGTTGCCCCTTATGTTAACCTCTTGGAGAAGTGGCTATAAGGGTAAATAAGGCTGAGATTATAGGGAGTTTAATATCACGTCTGTAATGCAGGAGGGCTTCAAGGAGGAGGCATGAATTCCTGTGTCTGCATCTCTCATATTGGAATCTTGGAAACCTCACTGAGGCTGTGGGGTGCAACTTCCTAACTTCGGATGTCAGCTCTGTCTCTAGAAAATGTAGTCTTGGACACATTTCTTAACTTCTCTGTGTCTGTTTCCTCAACTTTAAACTAGAGGCAGTATTTCTGCTAGGCTACAATACTTCTGCAGTGGTTGTAAGAACAAAATAAGACACTGGGACTACAGGGTTTGGCACAGCTTAAACAAACAAGCTCAGTAAGTATTCACTGTTACTCCTATCACTATTATTGTTTACAGCTGGGAACAAGGTTGAGATAATGATTGCGATATGCTGGCAATAAGGGTGCACAGGGTATTGTCAAGCAGGATGGGAACTTGGATCATCAAAAGATACCAAACCACAGCAACCCGTCTACGGTTCTCTCTGTCTCTCACTCCATCTCCAGTTCTCCTCCAGTGATCAGGTCTCTTCCATGGAGTGGAGAAAATCATGGGTGGAGACCACTGCTGCCAACATCTTCAGCATATATTAAACTAGCCTAACAACCTCAGAGGAAAGAAGAGCAACACCATTCCGAGGGAAGCCTCTGACTGGCATAGCCTAGTCTTGGGATGCTCCCTGGGCCAATCACCATGGCCAAGGAAGGGTACCACTGTCAGCAGTGGGACCAAAACCTCATGGAGTGATGGAGGGCCAGTTCCTCCAAGAAAGGGGGTGCTATCCCAGGAGAGAGAGCACAGGGATGCCAGGGAAAAACAACAGATGTTCATCCTCCAATACCCACCCCTAGTACATAAAAATAGGCTTACTTGGTTACACATGGGAACATAACTTTATTAATAACCAAATACCATTATTTCTTCTGAAGGAAAAATTACTATGCTTATCAACTTGGAAATTTGAAACCACCAGCAACAAAAAGTAAAGAAGGTATTCTGTCAATACAAAACAAACTTTAAAATGTGAATCATATCACTGATAATTTTATAACTTCATTTTTATTCTGCTTCTTTGTTGTTTAGTTGCTAATAAGGGCATAAGTATTATGGCCAACTCTTTGCAACCCCATGGACTGTAGCCTGCCAGACTCCTCTGACCATGGGATTTCCCAGGCAAGAATACTGGAGTGGATTGCCATTTTCTTCCCCAGGGGATCTTCCCAGCCCAGGGATCTAACCTGCATCTCCTGCATTAGTGGGCAGATTCTTTACCACTGAGCCACCTGGGAAGCACTTTTAATTCTAAGTTGTGGTAACTTGTTAAATTTTCTTTTCCTCCAGAGTTCCTTAAAGAGTTTTTATTTGGGAAGAGAGAAGCTATTCTGCTAGTAACGCAAGTTGTCAAAAACAAGACTTGCGAAGAATATGCTTCAGAAAACCTTGCCCTCATTTCATGGTATGTTATGCTATGGTAGCACATTTACAGAAAATTTCAATTTCTCTTTTTGATGATCTTGATGATCTTTGATGATCTTTTTGATACGCAGGTTATTTGAAATACATCTCTTGTATCTTTTGTCAAATTTGTATTGCCTGATTCAATACATTTTTCTTGAAGTTATTTTTTTCACCAATTTAAATGACATCATTTAGAGTCTGGAATGTGAACAAGTCAGTACTGTTCTAGTCCTTGAACTCTTATAACTTGTTGAGTGATCCTTTGAATTTATTAGTGCACTTTAATCATGGGAACAGAATTGAAGTGCTCCTAAAAGAAAATATGATTTTTGTATTTATGTCAAAGAACTAATTAAAGGCATATAATTTTTTTAGCTTGCAGTTTTTCCCTGGGAAGGTCACATCCAATGTGCATTGTCAGCTGAAAAATAAAAGCAGCTCACCAGAAATCACTAGAAAAAAATGCTTAGCAGACTCTAAATAGTGACTCTTCCACCTGGCCTCAAGATAAAACTGAATCTCTTACAAGGCAAGAGGTTACAGTTTCCAGCAAGATGCAGATTCCAAAGCAATTATGTTTATGTAGGAGAAAGTCATTTATGCCCCAATTTTTTAAATGTCTAAGGTATTGATTCTTTCTCCCAGTCCTCATATCTCACACAATTACTAAGATATTGGTAGGAGACCAGTTGAATTCCTATTGGAAAACCATCTGGAATAAACTTCAGCAAGTTATCTATCTCAAGTTACTAATCCAAAAGCAGCAGTCAGGGAAATACACAGCACACTTTCTTTTCACAAACTTAAATTATGAGTTCCTCAAGAGACCCTGTCTTAATAATCCCTTTTATGTTTCCCTCTCAGGGCTGAGCATAGAGCCTTACACGTAGTAGGAGATTAATAGGTGTTTGCTGAGTTAATTCAGAGTCAGAATGATTACAATCAGCAGTGACCAGGAGGAGCCACAGCCTGATTCATACAGACTGAAAAATCCAGGGCTGCCCAAAGGTTTGAGCTGACTGAGGACTGAAGGTGGGGGAGGGGAACATTCACGCTGTAGACCCTACAGATCTGTGGATTTATTACAACAAAATCAGCATATTATGGCATTTTCCTACTGAAGCATCTTGAGGGTGTCTTTTAGTACTTTATAGGATGGCATCACCATCACCATCATGTGGGCTAGCAAGGGCCTGGACAGAGGAATTGATGAATCAGCATTCAACCCTCCAGAGATCTTGAATCCTTCAATCACTGGAAGTGGGAGGAGCAGCAAGAGGAATCCTGCTGAATAAGCTGTTGTTATGTTCATAGTAAAAGTTTAGGAGTCAAGACGTATCCTCTGATGGGGTATGTGATAGAAACCTCTCCTCCTCCCTCTCCTTGGCTCACATCCCAGTTGGTGGACTATGTGCTGCTCGCCCTGTGTGCAATACCACACACAGCAGCTGGGCCATGTCCCAGGAAAGCCACACCAGCCGTGCACTGGATAACAGGCATCAGCTCAGCCCCTGTGGTCACCCCGGCATCGGAGTGGGGAGGGGAGACAAGCTCTTGATAGAACAGCTGGGGAAGAGTCAGATAAGCTCATCTCATGACTTAAGCAGTGGTTCTTAATGGGATGATATCATATCTCAGGAGGTATTTTGGTAATTTGAAGAAGGGATTTTGGTCAGCACAGTGACATAGGAACACTGTCCTCCTGTGGTGGATACACTGGGAATCCTAAGTGGCCTGCAATTTGATAGTTTCAGATAAGGAAGAATTTTTCCAAGTCTGGCATGACTGTTAAATGTTCCAGCAGGTATCCACATAGTGGAAAAACCTCTTTATCATTATATGAGCGTGGGGTTTCCTAGGTGGCTCAGTGGGTAAAGAATCCGCCTACAACGCAGGAGACACAAGAGATGTGAGTTCGACTCCTAGGTTAGGCAGATCCCAGGATCTCCCCAACCTGGGAGGAGGAAATGGCTACCCACTCCAGTATTTTTGCCTGAAAATTCCATGGACAGAGGAGCCTGGTCCATGGAGTCGCAAAAGTCAGACATGACTGAGCAACTAAGCATGAACAGAACCTACTTCTGTTTTTACATGTAACTTGAAGTCAGTTTGGATTTATCTTAACAGAAACTGATTTTTTTCATGAGTATAAATCCTATGGAAATCAGTAATTTGTTTTGTTCAGAAATATATCAAAAGTTGTTCATCACTGTGGAGAGTCAGTCCACTTGCTGATTTGGTACTGCACACACCTGTTAGTCTGTATTTATAACTGTCTCATGTAAAAATGTAACTAAAGACATTTGAGACTCCCTTCAGCAGATTCTTAAACAGATTTAGATCCAAATGTTATTAAAATATGCTCAGTCATGTCCCCATGGACTGTAGTCCGCCAGGCTCCTCTCTCCATGGGATTTTCCAGGCAAGATTACTGGAGTGGGTTGCCATTTCCTACTCCTTATTAAAATATGGCTATATGTTAACATATGTTTATAAATAAACATCATGAATTTTCCTAGTAAAACTTTTTCTTAATATTCACAATTTTGCTATCACTTATTTATATTTTTTTAGAAGTGATAAGAAACCTAGTATTGCAATTAAACATTTAGGATTGCCTGGGTTCTTCTCCACCTTACTCTACTAATAACCTTCAATGTCTACTCCTGAATGATGGCTCTTCCTCCAGTCTATCTTTTACCTTTCATCACCTACTGAAGTATACAGTCTCCAAAGTTGTTCTCATGCACTAGAGATGGAATTTTTAAAAACTCAACGTGTGGTAGGATTTAAAAATAGGAATTTTGCCATAAAACCCAGTTCTTCTTCAGTTAATCTCATAACAAAACCAACAACTGATACTATATTTATAAGTAAGTCTGAGTCTGTTAGGGAGATGATGTCACACTTCCTCTTTTTCTGCACTATGTTAGTATGTAGTTTATCTTGGCATGTTATCCCTACTTTAACTAAGGTTACTTCCCACTTTCTCTTATCACAGATAAATGACTCTGTTCTGCTAATATGTATCCTCATACTAGTTCCTCCTGCAGTGACTTCCCCAGCTACTATTGCTCTTTTATTCTCCCTTATATCTTATATTTTGGATGATATCTTATCTGTTTTATTCTTTTAAAGCCTGACTCATTTATTAGGTATACAAACAACCATCTGATCAATTCACTGTCTTTTAGTGAAGTGGTTCCCTACCATTTAAATGTTGAAATAAATTTTATCATTGTTACATTTCTTTTGTGTCTCCCTTATAGTTGTGGTGGGCTTCCCAGGTGGCACTAAAGGTAAAGAACCCACCTGCCAATGCAGGAGACATAAGAGACGTGGGTTCAATCCCTGCGTTGGGAAGATCCCCTGGAGAAGGAAATGGCAACCCACTCTAGCATTCTTACCTGGAGAGTCCCATGGCCAGAGGAGCCTAGTGGGCCACAGTCCATAGGGTCACAGAGAGTCAGACACAACTAAAGTGACTTAGCACGCACACACAGTCATGGTATCATGTTAATTTTATAAAGTTATGGACTTACCTGGAGTGGTCCAGTGGTTAAGACTCTGTGTTTCCAACACAGGGAGTGCGGACTCGATTCCTGGTCTGGGAATCAAGATCCCACATGCTGAATGGTGCAGCCAAAAATAAAAATAAAGTTGTAAGTATAAGTAGGTTTTTCTTATTTATGAGTTTTATCTCCAGATCCATTTTATTTACTATAAAATCTAAAGATACCAACAGCCAAGGCCAGGTGAAGAATATACTTTAGCTGGAAACCCCTGAATATCTTGGATCTTTGTCCTTTTTACAGCCAGGCAAGACCTTTATTTGCTGTACAGTCATTAGACAGGAATTAAGTATATGGCAGTGGAGGTGGTGGGGGAGCACTTCCTTCCTTCCTTCCTTCCCCTGCTTAGCGAGGTCCAGATAGTTCTGTGCTCCAGGAGGTGATGGGAGTCTACCATCAAAGGTTCAGACCTGGAGAGCAGTCATGATGCTGCTTTACAGCTAGGTCCCCTGAGATCCAGAGCCCACATTCTCCATCTCACCTGCATGTAGGTAATTTCTCAGACACTTTATTATTTACCCACTCACAAGGCCATACTTATCTTTGGGTAAACACGTAGCTGGCTCAGTGGTAAAGAAGCTTCCTGCCAATGCAGTAGATGCAGGAGACTCAGGTTCGATCCCTAGGTCAACAAGATCCCCAGAGTAGGAAGTGGCAACCCACTCCAGTATTCTTGGCAGGAAAATTCAGTGGACAGAGGAGTTAGTGGACTGCAGTCCACGGGCTTTCAAAGAGTATGTGACTGAGCAACTGAACATGTATGCACGCAGACACGTAGCAAAGCGTTCCAGCTGAATATAACTGGGATTCAGAGAATGGTGACTCAGTCGGGGTCTAACCTGGAAGACAGAAATGACCCTGAGTACTTAAAATCATGGAGCTTTAAGGCAAGGAATACATTACACAGGAGTTGGGAAAACAAGGAGCCAATAGAAGGAAGTGTTTTAAGAGCAAGAAAGCCCAGGAGAGACAAACCCACCCTGAGATCTCTTTGCTCGTGTTGGTAAGCATTGAATGAAGGTCTGGGAGGAAGAGGAAGAGAGGCGATTAGAGGTAGAGATGGCAGTTTATCAACCCTCCAAATTAAGGATATCTGAGCCAGGGACTGGGGAGGCTACTAGGATTTTCCATGACTTAGTACTACTTTCTCAGTAAACAGAGCTGTGATTACATGTGAAATTCCTTGAAATTCCACCAAGCTGGTCATATAGAGGACACTTTCTCTGACTTCAGAGTTGATGCCCAGTGTCTTCTATTTTTATCTTCCTTAGATCATTTGAGTCAGTTTCAAGGAAGTGTGGGCAGTTGGCGATACATTCTTTTGCCTCTATCTTGCCCAGTATTATCCCAGATCTTTGTGTGTGCAAGGCAAATTCTCCAACAACCATGTCTAAAGAGTTCAAATCTCTTCTAAACCCAAACTAACAGATTTTTAGAGCACTTTATCCTTTTATCATTTTTTCATTAAAATGATGTGCATAAGGAAAAGAAGGTGAGTCCTAAAGTGAGATATTTGCCATTGGTGTGATGGTGGACACACCAAATGAACAGCTTTATTTTTTTAATTCTTGAAAATTACCTATTTAGTTGGCTATACCTGGTCTTAGCTGCAGCATGCTGGATCTCCCATGTTTGTTTCCAGCATGAGAACTCTTAGCTATGGCATAGGGGTTCTAGGACCCTGACCAGGGATCAAACCTGGGCTCCTACACTGGGAGTGCAGAGTCTTAGCCACTGGACCAACAGAGAAGTCCCCAATGATCAGCTTTAAACCTTAGATTCCTAAGTGCTAAAATAGGAATATTAAAACTTAGCTTGCAAATAAGTTCTGGGAAGCAACTTCCGCAATGTCAGGGATGTAGTAGGTATCCAACAAATAGTGGATGTTATTACCAAAATGACCTCTGACAGTATTTAATTTTCATTGAAAGATTTGTGGTAATAGCTGAAAACAAATAAAGATGGTAAAGTGATCCATGATGATGGTAAAGTCATCTTAAAAACAAGAGTCCTGGGACTTCCCTGGTGGTCCAGTGGTGAAGACTCCTAGCTTCCACCGCAAGGGGTCTAGGTTTGATTCTTGGTTGGGAAACAAAGATCCTGCATCCTCAAATCCAGTAGCATTCAATTTTTCCTTATGACCCACCATAAGTAACACATTTATATAATAATACATTTCATGCATGAAACTAAGACATACATAGAACACTCCTACTCTTACTATACGTGAAAGATGCTGAGGTTTTCTATTCTATGGCACTCTATTCCATTTACTAAAAAAAAAATTCTGGTCATGAGTCAGTATGCTTCAAGTGAATGGAAAATTCTAACTCATTAGATTCTTTTATTTTTTTAATGTGTTTAGAAGGAAGTCTGCCTAATTCATTGACGTCAGAGGAAGTGAAGCAGCTATGGACAACTGAAAAGGCAGTTACTGCTTGCCAGGAGCTTAACATGAATGTAAATCCCAACCTCAGCTACACACTCACTCGGTTTTACCACCAGAATACAAGTTCTAAATCATGCTTTACAGCTGCTTGTCATGTAACATTTGGGCAACCTCGGAGGAGTCCCATTGACAGGGACTTGTCTCTGGCTGAGTCATTAAAAAATGGCATACGTCCCAACATCTCTATTTGCATCCATCAGGAGACGGTTAGTGATTTTTCTATTTTAAGCAGTGAAGGATGTGCCTTTGCATTCAAGGAGATTCTGAGCCCTCTAATTGCCAATAGATTTGGTGTGATAAGTATGCACTTAGTGAAGTCACATTATAAAATGAGTTGCTCAAATATTTAATCAGCTGTGCATAAAGCCCAGCCACATGGTTCCTTTGGTATAGCATTATATCCATCATGGCGAGGAGTTGCTATGGGTTACAGTTCTCCTGTCAAACATGAAAAACCTGGATTTGGGAGATGAATTCCAGCAATGGCTTTCTCTTAGCTGAAGAAAGATTTGCAAGTAAGATGCTTGGGCCAAGCGTGCAAAAGTCTTGGATTCTTATCACACATATTCTTAATGGTTTCCTGGGAATCATCATTTTTTTCCCCTCAGCCTCATTTGCTCAGAGGGAAGAGCATATATTCTGCATGAAGCATGTGCTGAGACCTTTCATAAAGGTTAAAATAATTTGTCCAAGGATATTTTATCAGCCAGGGAAAGAAGTGAGACTCCAAATCTGGCCAGGCATTGTTGGGGAAAATGCAGTATAAGAAAGAGCTTTTGAAGGAGCTTGAAGTCTAGTGGAAGAGAGAGATCCATAAACACATTGACACAGACTTAAAAAAGGGCTCTCATGATCGGAATGAGTCACGTTGCATGGGAGAGCAAATGGGTGAATAACAAATTCTGTCATGAGTTCTTTCTATCTATCTATCTATATATGGGGATTCCTGGTGTCATTGAAGCTTTGAGAAATAAGATTAATAAAAATAACAAGCCAAGTTCCCATTGAATATGAACTTTATTTTTTATCCTAATATTTGAAATCCTAATATTTCTAAGCCCTGCCTTTTAAGAAGGGTCCTCCCAACTCAAACACTCTATATACTAAATGTTACTCAAAATAAATAGGTCACTGGGTTAAGGTTTATGAACCCTTTTGGCTATAAAGAGATTAGTTTGTCCTACCCTTGGCTGGGCCCATTTTTTATTCTTAAAAGTCAAGAATCTGGATGTCTTCCTCTACTTAAGAAAATTAAACTCAGTCTTTTGCTCATTCTCCTTGGTTCCCTTTTTCGTATCTTCTTTCCTTTGGTAGTAACCATGACATCCATCAGTCTAACAAAGATATTAGATAAAAATCTAACATGTTAGATTGTAATATTTTCCCAAATATTACAAAGGAGCAAAAAAGGCTAAATTTAGCCCAGCTTTCTTCCTTTCTCCAAACTAGTTCACACAGTCCTGCAATTACTTGGACACTTTTAATACTTTAACCTAAAACTTTCTTAGGAGGCAGCAAACATCTCTTTCCCAATAGTTTCAACAAAAGACTCCCTGAATATCGTAAATTCTGACTGAGGCTCATGCCCATTCCAGAACCAAAGATGGTGGCCAGGAGGCTTTATATATGGGACAGGTGCTCCAAACCTGGAGAATCCCATGGACAGAGGGGCCTGGCAGGCTACAGTCCATGGGATCACAAAAGAGTTGTACACGACTTAGTGACCAAACAACGACAACCCATTTCACTGTGTATTTCACCAATACAGGGGGAAGAAAAGACCAAAAATATGTTACTAGAAACAGGGAGAAGAGATGTTGGGCTACCCTAAAACCACTACCATGAGTATATAAGACCCTACACAGAAATTGTAGAAGTCTTGGGAAGGGCATTGTATTTTTTAATAAAGCCTGGAATAGAAATTTGAACTAAGTCTCATAGAGATTTTAAGAGGCAGGAAGACATCATCTAATATGTAGTTTGTGTTGGGGAAAAGAGTAAGATAAGAGATAGGTCTAGGGACCTCCCTGGTGCTTCAGCAGCTAAGAGTCTGTGCTCCCAAAGCAGGGGGCCTGGGTTTGATCTTCAGTCAGGGAATTGAACTAGATCCCACATGCTGCAACGAAGAGTTTGTATGCTGCAATGAAGAGTTTGTATGTTGCAGCAAAGATCCTGAGTGCTGCAACCAAGACCCAGAGCAGCCAAATAAATAAATGAAATTTTTAAAAAGAGGTAGGGCTACCACGAAGCTAGTGAAGCTTAAGCTTTCCATATTTGACAGCAATCCTAAAAACATTCCATGACACTACCATTAATGAATTATAATGCTGAAACAAACTTTTCCAAACCATCAATAGTAAAATATTTAATTAATTCATACTAAAGGGAAGAATACCTATTTTTCCTCTCTATAAAATTGGTATTATTAAATTAATGTAATATAAAGAGGTGATCAAGTAGTATACAGCCTAAAACTTGGGGAAAGTACTTTCGAGGTGTGTCAAATATTCATTCATAAAAATTTCATGCTGTTTATCAGGATTTTGTTATGCCTATGGTATTTGTCAGTTCTCTCTAGCTTGTTATTTGTCTTCTTTTCTCTATCAAATTAAATATTCACATAGGTACTTATGTATTTATAATTATTGCTCATTTTCTTAAAGAGATCACCAAAACTGTATAAGCTGCAGACCTCACAGAACCTGCATTTACCCTGGGATTCATCCTTTTAGAAGGATCCATAGAGTGGCCCAGAGCTTCAAGCTTACTTTCAGTGTTAATTGCTCAGTTGTGTCTGACTCTTTGTGACCCCATGAACTGTAGTCCATCAGGCTCCTCCTGGAGTGGGTAGCCATTTCCTCCTCCAGGATATCTTCCTGACCCAGGGATCAAACTCAGGTCTCCTGCATTGCAGGCAGATTCTTTACCATCTGAACCACCAGGGAAGCTCCTTTCCCAGCAATCTCTGACCAGAAATCTTTCACCACAAACCTAAGGAGGAGAAGGTATCTGTGGCTCTGCATTCCCAGCTTAATTCCCTAGGTCACTCCTCTTGGGCAAGCCTTTTTTAATGTATATATTTTAAAAATGCATATATTTTTGGCCCTGCGGCAGACAGCATCTTAGTTCCCCAATCAGGGATCGAACTTAACAACTGGACCACCAGGGAAGTCCCTGGACAAGCTTAATTGCCCTCTCTTTGAACCAACCAGCCTATGGGAAAGAGATATATTGGCTGGTTTAAGCCAATCACAGCCCATTCCTGGATTAGGGGTGGGGTCAGTCCCACCCAAACCACAAGTAAGAACAGAGCCAGAGGGTTAATTTTCCAAAGAAACTGGGTGTCCTGGTACCAAGGAGAAGGAGATGCTGGACAGAAAGCAGTAGGTATCTCAAAGCTGAGACTTGCATTGGGTGTAAAATTTAAGAGGGCACCAAAAACTCAGCAAGTTAAATAATATTTTAATGCACTTAAAAAAAAAAAAAAAACTGAACCAGAAAACTACAGCCTGCAGGCTGGCTGCTTTAAAAAAAAAAAAAATGAAACGCTTCAGGAATTTGCATGTCATCCATGCAGGGGCCAGGCTAGTCTTCTCTGTATCGTTCCAATCTTACTATATGTGCTGCCAAAGTGAGCACCTGCCTGCATTTTTTGTTTTTTATTAATAAGTAACTTTTATAATAGTGTCTGGGCTACCTCCCAGGGGAGTTAGGCTCTGCCTCACCATTGCCTTAGAAATTTTTGAAGTTCTGGAAGAAACTTTCTGGGTCCTAGGGCTTCTTGGAACTCAGGAATTGTGAGGTGTTCTTATCCTACGTGCGTGCGTGCTCAGACGCTAAGTCATGTCTGACTGTGGGATTTCCCAGGCCAGAATACTGGAGTGTGTTGCCATTTCCTTCTCCAAAGGATCATCCCAACCCAGGGATCGAGTCTTCATCTTCTGCATTGGCAGATGGGTTCTTTGCCACTGAGCCACCAGGGAAGCCCTTCTTATCCTATACCTGTTCCTGTGTTAGTTGCTCAGTTGTGTCCGACTCTTTGTGACCCCATGGACCATATCTCACCAGGCTCCTCTACTAATGGAATTCTCCAGGCAAGAATACTGGAATGGGTTGGAGAAGATTCCCTTCTCCGTGGGATTTTCCCGATCCCAGGGATCAAACCTGGGTCTCTTGCATTGCAGGCAGACTCCTTACCGTGTGAGCCACCAGGCTATAAGTCAGCCCTAAATTGGCCTCCTGATTCAGAGAGGTGTGGGAAAGCAGAGGATGCTCCATTTCCCTAACAATTAGGATCATCCCTTGTTGCTTAGCTGGTAAAGAATCCACTTGCAATGCAGGAGAGCTGGGTTCAATCCCTGGGTTGGGAAGATCCCCTGGAGAAGTGAAAGCCTACCGTCTCCAGTATTCTGGCCTGGAGAATTCCATGGACACTGTCCATGGGGTCACAAAGAGTCCAACACGACTGAGCAACTTGGGCATCCCTGCTAGCTCAGTTGGTAAAGAATCCGCCTGCAATGCAGGAGAGCCTAGTTTGATTCCTGGGTCGGGAATATCTGCTGGAGAAGGGATAGGCTGCCCACTCCAGTATTGCTGGGCTTCCCTTGTGGCTCATCTAGTAAAGAATCCACCTGCAGTGTGGGAGATCTGGGTTGGGAAGATTCCCTGGAGAAAGGAAAGGCTACCCACTCCAGTATTTTGGCCTGGAGAATTCCATGGACTGTATAGTCCATGGGGTTGCAAAGAGCTGGACGCGACTGAATGACTTTCACTTATTCCCATATTAATAGTACAAGCCATTCACTTGATTTTGAAGAAAAAAGACTGATGAGAGGCCTTGGACTCAAGCAGAGCCTCTGCCCTGTAGCTCTAGCCCCACACTCCCCTTCCTCAACCCCAAGCTGACGAGGGCAGGCTCAGCCAGCTTGCTGGCAATGCCACATGAGATCTGCTGGGGACAGATGGAGGAAGAGGCAGGCAGACCCTATCCAGCTTGCTGCCAGCCCAAGGCAGGCCTTGTTATTTGATGTGGGTGCACTGTGCGCTTCAATTACTGGGCTAGGCTTTATCTTCTCTGACAGCTCACAAAATATCAACCCCGTCGCATGCTGTCAGAAGCTTGTACCTAGAAACAGCCCCAGGTATTGGTGAAAGGGAAAAATGCATCCTTCCTTCTGACTGCATGTGAGACTAGAGAGCCAGAATTTCATCAACAGGACCACAGATAACCAGTAAAAGTGACTAGTAACTCATAGGTGATCCAAACATGTCATTTTAAATAACAGTATCTATTTACTTCTAAAAAACACATTCATGGAAATGTCAATAAGAGCCATTTGTCAGCTCTGTGACCTTGGTGAGTCACCAGGACACTTAACCATGTGGGTGCTCGGTCTCTCCAAATGGAGGTAAGGGGCAGAAATTGAGTGATCATCTCTGAGGTCCTTTCCAGCTCTGGCAGCTATAGTCTTACGAGATGGGGGTCACTTCCTTCCCTTCCCTTCCCAAGCAGAAGTAGGCAGCCCCAAGACAGCTGTGTTGCCCAGAGGATCATGGCAGAAGACATGGTCAGAGCATTAAAAATCTGTCTATACTGGCAAGGGAGACTGATGTGTAAAATACTTACCCCCCCCCCAAAAAAAAAAACCTGTCACTTACTATTAGAGCTTATTTTAAAAATAATCTCAGGACTTCCCTGGTGATCCAATGGCTAAGACTCAGCATTCCCAATAGCAGGGGGCTCGGGTTCAATCCCTGGTCAGGGAACTAGATGCCACATGCTGGAACAGAGGGATCGCATGCAGTAACTAAAGACCCTGAATGCTGCATAGAAGATTGAAGAAACTGCATGCTGCAATTAAGACTCAGTGCAGCCAAACAAATAAATAAAAATAAATGTTTTAAAAATTTAGGGGCTCCCCTGGTGGCTCAGTGGTGAAGAACCCAACTGCCAAGGCAGGAGACATGTGTTCAAATCCTGATCCAGGAAGATCCCATATGCTGCAGAACAACTAAACCTGTGTGCCACAAGTACTGAGCCTGTGCTTTAAATAATCTCAGGACCTTAAAACAATCTCAGGACTTTAAAATAATCTCAGGACTTCCCTGGTGATCCAGTGGCTAAGGCAGAAAAACATGGTCAGAGCATTAAAAACCTGTCTATACTGGCAAGGGAGACTAATGTGTGCTTTAAAACCCAGGAGCCACAACTACTGAGCCTGCATGCTGCAACTCCTGAAGCCTGCAGGCTCTAGAGCCCATACTCTGCAACAAGAGAAGCCACCGCACTGAGAAGCCCATGCACCGGAACTAGAGAGTAGCCCCTGCTCGCTGCAACTACAGAAAAGCCTGCTCAGCAAGAAGACCCAGCAGAGTCAAATATAAATAAGTAAATTATTATTTTTTAAAAGTCTAAAGATAATCTCAGGAGTATATTACATATCACATTTGTGATAGCTCGGTTCCTTTGAGAAGCGGATGCCAAGAGGGGCTTAGACATATAGGAGATTTATTGAGGGAAACACCTGTGAGGGAAAAGGCACAGTGGGAGCCAGGGGAGATGGGAGAGAGACTCCAGACTCCAAAGCAGGGCTGTCACTTGTGAAGAGAAAGGCGGCACTGGGAGGTGGGGGAGGAAAGGTCTCAGACTGTAGGTTCTCTAAGAACATTTCGGATAGACTGAAATCCGTTTCCTAGGGCTGCCACAACAAAGGACCATGGACTGGGAGACCTAAAGAATGGAAATTTTCCTATAGTTCTGGAGGCTACATTTCTGAGATCAAGGTGTTGGCAGGATTGGTTTTATTCCAAGGGCTTTCTTCTTGACTTGTACATACCTGTCTTCTCCCTGTGTCTGTACTTCATTTTCCCTCTGTATAGGTCTATATCATAACATCCTCCTCTTTTTTTTTTTTTTTAGGATTTGTTTGTTTGTTTGTTTGCACTGGGTCTTAGGTACAGCATGCAGGATCTTTTATCTGTGGCATGTGGGATCTAGTTCCCCGACCAGGGATCAAACCTAGGCCCCCTGTATTGGGAAAATAGAGTCTTAGCCACTGGACCACCAGGGAAATCCCCCTCATCTCCCCTTCTGATAAGGACACCAGTCATATCGGATTGGTCCACCATCATGACATCATTTTAACTTGTTTTTGTTTAGTCACAAAGTTGTGTCCAACTCTTTTGACCCCATGAACTGTAGCCCACCAGGCTCCTCTACCCATGAGATTCCCCAGGCAAGAATACTGGAGTGGGTTGCCACTTCCTTCTCCAGGGGATCTTCCAAACCCAGAGATCCAACTCGCATCGTCTGCATTGGCAGGCTGATTCTTTACCACTGAGCCACCTGGGGAGCCCCCATTTTAACTTAATTACCTCTTAAAAGTCATATTCAGAGGTACTGGGGTTAGGACTTCAACATATGAACTTTGGGGGAATGCAATTCACTCCATAACAGGCAAGAAAGGTTTCCTCAAGCCAGTTGCCCATTAGAGGAGCCATGTGTCTCACAGCAATGGGACACCTTGAGTATCCTCGCCATGTTCTGTTCTTGGCTGGAAGCCAGCCCACAGGACACATGGCCTTGTGCAAACACTGTGGTGGATTCAAAGAGGCCACAGCTGGGGCCCTCAGTTAATTATCCCACTGCTGGCAGGAGATCCATGGTGCATTTCCATGGTCACTGTGACATTCAATCTTTATTTACTAAATTGCTCAAGAAAAATAAATTGACCACCTATTAGGTACTAGGTGAGTGAGTCTAAGCCCTGATTGTCCACCAAAATTACTGATAGAGATTTTGTTTTCCAGTGCATTTTTCTGGGCCCATCTCTGCAGGGGGTCACTGTCCTTGAGAGCTGGTGTGTCAGGTGCTGGGGTGGGGAGGGTGCTGATGGGACAGCCTCTGCCCACCAGAGCTCCAAGCCAGCAGACGGAATTAACAGCTTCAAAAGCTTCGTGCACAGAATTGCAGCCACATTATAACGCCCTGGTTAAATCAGTAACTAGAATCAGCTGGAGGCAAGAAGGACTTGTTATGACTGTTGTCAATCAGTGACAAATATAAAGTTCCATGAGGATAGGTTCAGAGGTTCTCATTCATCTTGTTTTTCCCCTCAATTCTTCCTTGCTAGGAGCTTCATCTGCATGTCTTCCAGCTGAAACCAGGAGGAATGACTCAACTCAGACTGCCGTGAGATTCCCTGCAAAGGTCAAACCCCAGTGCCAACATGTTCATTCCCACAGTGCATCCTCCAGCTTCATCTGGTGGCTATCATCTTGGCTGCGTTCACAAACCTCCAATGTCATGGAAGCACATTCCCCTCCTAGTTCCAGCAAAGGGAAAAAGGGCTACAGGCTCGATCCTCTACCCTGATGTGGAATGTGAAGGCAAGACCAGGCTTTTCAATCCTGTCTTGCCTTTTACCAGGCAGACCGCTGGGAGCAAAGTATTTAGTCTCTTGACATCTCAATTACCTTACCTATTATTTGGAAGTAATAGTAACTACCCTGCAAAGTAGTTGTAAGGATTAAGACATCAAAGGTAAGAATGTCCCCTACGACTATGAGCTCATAGTTGGTATGTTATAAATACTGAGCCTTCCCACCCCAATCATCAGCAAATTATTTTCTCTAGAGTTAGAACAAAAATTCTCTTGCCAAAACCATTGAGGAAATCCAAAAACTCCAGCTTCCATTTCCCCCTTTTACCTCCTTTATGTACCTGGGAGCTGCCACAGCAGCCAAAATCTGCTCTCTGGAAAGGCTCTGATGTCAAGCTTTGCCACCTCATATGAATTTCTACTTCTCGGAACATTCCATCCAGAAGCATGCCATGATAACTATTCAGCCTCACCAGGGAAAAAAGGGGCTTTACCTCTTGGTAAAGAAAACCACATAAATAGCAAGGACTTTTCTGGTGGCCTCAGTCACACCAGATAGGTGTCCTCCTCTTATGGGGTGGCCTTGGTTGGAAGGGCAGTGTAAGGTAGGAAGGATCATCCCCCCAGGAGAGTGCAGACATTTCTAGAAGGAACTATCTCTCTTCTTTCAAACGAAATCTTACCCTGGATCCTGATATTTATAAAACAGGAACATATCCTATTTCATCAATATAAAAATTTTCAGTGCAATTGTATAACCTTTGCTCATTATAACCCAAAAATGTATGAACAAGAAGATTGTGTTGAAATTAGGACCTTAGATGACAGTTACATTTTCTATCATCTTCAATAACTTGTTGTTTGAGTTATTCAGGATCTAGGAAACTGGGCTGCATGTTGTTAATGGTCCCAGTCTTTTAACAGTTCTTCTGTCAGTCTTGAGAGACACTTTGAGAAAAACATCCCTAAAGCTTGTATAGGTCCATCTAGTTAAAGCTATAGTTTTTCCAGTAGTTATGTATGGATGTGAGAGTTGCACCATAAATGAAGCTGAGCACCAAAGAATTGATGCTTTTGAACTGTGGTGTTCAATAGACCCTTGAGAAGACTTCTGAGAGTCCCTTGGACTGCAAGGAGATCAAACCAGTCAATCCTAAAGGAAATCAGTCCTGAATATTCATTGGAAGGACTGATGCTGAAGCTGAAGCTTCAATACTTTGGCCACATGGTGTGAAGAACTGACTTACTGGAAAAACCCTAATGCTGGGAAAGATTAAAGGCAGGAATAGAAGGGGACAACAGAGGGTGAGATAGTTGGATGGCATCACTGGCTCGATGGACGTGAGTTTGAGTATTCTCTGGGAGTTGGTGATGGACAGGGAAGCCTGGCATGCTGCAGTTCATGGGGTCACAAAGAGTCCGACAGGACTGAGCGACTGAACTGAACTAAACTGAAAGCTTGAAGATATGTATACATATATGTATATATCCATGTGTGTGTGTGTGTATATCTATCTATCTATCTATATATATATATATCCATCAGCACCAAGAATGGACAATCGTTGCTTATTATCGATAACATAATTTTTCATGTTGTAACATGCTCGTAATTCACTAGTTATCAAGTTATCACCTAGGTGAGAATAACTCTGTAATGATGCATTTGCACTTGGCCCAGCCTTCAATCCAGTGAGGTCCACACAGCTGTGCTAAAACACATGCATAGCCTTGACCTTCACACAAGACCAGCAAGGAGTGGCAAGCTTCCAGATCAATACACATCTACAAGAGATCTCAATATATGCACGGCTGAGATGTTTCGACAAGATTTTTTCCAGGGCTACAAAAAAAGTTCACATGTAAATATATATTCATATGCTCATATCTCCTATGGTTAAAATTACACTGGATCTGTTTGATTATTCTTACTGTCTTTTATTCTTGTTTAAAGCCACTTTCATATTTTAATGAAATTTGACTCAAGAGTTTGCAGAGTCCCTGAATCATTGAAAAAGCAAGAGAGTTCCAGAAAAATGTCTATTTCTGCTTTATTAACTATTCCAAAGCCTTTGACTATGTGGATCACAATAAACTGTGGAAAATCCTTCAAGAGATGGGAATACCAGACCACCTGACCTGCCTCTTGAGAAACCTGTATGCAGGTCAGGAAACAACAGTTAGAACTGGACATGGAACAACAGACTGGTTCCAAATAGGAAAAGGATTATGTCAAGGCTGTATATTGTCACCCTGCTTATTTAACTTATATGCAGAGTACATCATGAGAAACGCTGGGCTGGAAGAAACACAAGCTGGAATCAAGATTGCCAGGAGAAATATCAATAACCTCAGATATGCAGATGACCACCCTTATAGCAGAAAGTGAAAAAGAACTAAAGAGCTTCTTGATGAAAGTGAAAGAGGAGAGTGAAAAAGTTGGCTTAAAGCTCAACATTCAGAAAACGAAGATCGTGGCATCCGGTCCCATCACTTCATGGGAAATAGATGGGGAAACAGTGACTGACTTTATTTTTGGGGCTCCAAAATCACTGCAGATGGTGATTGCAGCCATGAAATTAAAAGACGCTTACTCCTTGGAAGGAAAGTTATGACCAACCTAGACAGCATATTAAAAAGCAGAGACATTGCTTTGTCAACAAAGGTCCATCTAGTCAAGGCTATGGTTTTTCTAGTAGTCATGTATGGATGTGAGAGTTGGACTATAAAGAAAGCTGAGTGCTGAGGAATCGATGCTTTTGAACTGTGGTGTTGGAGAAGACTCTTGAGAGTCCCTTGGACTGCAAGGAGATCCAACCAGTCCATCCTAAAGGAGATCAGTCCTGGGTTGTCCATTGGAAGGACTGATGTTGAAGCTGAAACTCCAATACTCTGGCCACCTGATGCGAAGAGCTGACTCATTTGAAAAGACCCTGATGCTGGGAAAGATTGAGGGCAGGAGAAAAAGGGGATGACAGAGGATGAGATGGTTGGATGGCATCACTGACTCAATGGACATGAATTTGGGTAAACTCCAGGAGCTGGTGATGGACAGGGAGGCCTGGCGTGCTGCGGTTCATGGGGTCACAAAGAATCGGACGTGACTGAGCAACTGAACTGAATTGAAGCATCTCTGCAGGACCCCCATCCCTGCCTAAATTGAGCCAATATAGTTGGAGGAATAAGGCCCAGAGAAATGTGGAGTCCTGCCTGGCTCACACAGCCCATTCATGGCACCACTACAATGAGAACCTTTAACTTCAGCCTCCTTGGTCAGTGCTCTTAACAAGACACCAGAGTTCCAGGAGGTTCCTAGTGCCCCACAATAAGGGCAGTGACAGATGTCAGCATGTAGCCAAGCCTGAAATCCTGTCCCAAATGAGGGAGAAAATTCTCAAAATGACTGGTGGCCTTTATGACTCAGACTGTGCTGTGGACCATGGAAAAATAATGGTTTGTTTGGTTTGGTTTACTTTCTGAGAAAGAGAGGCCAAGCTACATCACACCAACATGTGGTGACGCTGAGTCTGAGCTGTGACCCTCAGTGATGTGGGGAAGGGATTCAGCATCCATGGGCTGGGATGGAAGATAGAGGGTTGGGGACCAGGTTTGAGTCTGGGCCAACAGAAGGGCAAGCCCAAGAGGCCTGAGGCAACAATCTCTCCATCTGCCAGACAGTTGCAACAGCTATTCTAAGCCCTGGCTCGAGGCCAGCCTTGATTGATTTCAGCAATAAAATTACGTGTTCCAAAACTCATCTGTTTTGGACCATCAATGACAAAGAGAGCTATTACAGAATGTCAAATCTGTCCCTGTGTTTGGGACACATTTCTGTATTAATACTTGTTTGGCCTCTACAAATGATTCATGTGGGGCAGCGGAATGACTGAGTCACTGTCAGAATAATTTACTCACATCCCTCTCATCATTATTGTACATTCTTTCCTAGAGCCAAACATTACTCACATGTCTCTTTGACCTACGTTAATATGAATGTCACTGATAGGCTGTTTTCTCTCTGCTGAGCTGAGGTGTGGTAAACAGGAAAACAAGATGAAAAGCATTTCCAATGATAGTTATGGAACCCTGTGGTTAAAGGGTCAACCCACATTTTCTAGTCATGGAACAAAGGAATGATGATCAAACTTGGCATTAACAAATTCTACCTCTGTCCACACCTCAGCTATTTCAAAGGGTTTTCTAGTGCTGCTTCAGTGAAGTCAATTTCCCCCTCCTACCCACAGGCATCTTTTTGCTGCCCCAGGCTCAGGAAGCAACTGTGCACCATCCTCTTTGTTCAGACGCCTTTTCCTTTAGGCAAAAAGAACAGAAATCTTCTCCAACTAGCTCAGCAAAAAGCAGGGACTATATGGACTTCCCTGGTGGTCCAGTGGCTAAGACTCTGCGTTCCCAATGCAGGGGGCCCAGGTTTGATCCCTGGTCAGGGAACTAGATCCTACATTTGCAACTAAAAATTCTGCATCCTATAAATAAGACCCAATGCAGCCAAATAAGTAAACATTAAAAAAAAAAAAACCCAAACCAACAGAGACTGTGTTGGAAGGAAAGTGGGGTTTCTCTCAGGAAGCTGAGCTAGTGAGGAGATAGGAAATACTTGGGAGAGCTAGAGTTCCTTCTCTAAAGAGATACATTTTTAACAATTTAAGGAGACATGTGGGTAGGAGGGTCACTGAGCTCCTGTTGCCAGGTTAGAGGAAGAAGTATGATGTCAAGGGGTTTGACAGTAAGTCCAGCCCCACCTGACGCTGCATCATGGGGAGGAACAACTGTAATTACATGACACAAGAAACCCACGCTTCATCTATTTCTACCTGTGCCAAGTGGCCCTTCTTCTGTTCAAATCAGAGCATGGACTGTGCCCCACGCACCCTGTTATCCATCCGAACACAAGGACTGCAGGCTAAATTCCAAATACCCAAGACCGAAATCTTCAGTTCTGCCTAAGAGAATGGCTCGATCTTTGAAATTTTATTGTTTTGTACAGGGCATTCTCTGTACTAGTTTGTTGTAGTTATAAAACAGTTAGCAAGACAGCTTACATTTCCATTTAATCAATATTTTCTATCCTATACATCTCTGCCCCCAATTTTTTTTCTCTTCAAAGTCCATTCTTTAAAAGAAAAAAAAAATCACTGGAGAAATGTGTGTTAAAAAACAACAATAAAAACCATCTAACAACTGATGTGCCAATAGTCAAGTCTGTGACTTGTAGAGAAGGTGGTCAAACAATGGCACATGAAATACCTATACCCACCCACCAGCTCTTCAAGGCCTGCCCTCAGCCAGGACTCAGGCTCACCATCAGACACTCAGGGTCAGGCTGACTAGTGCTCCCCAGGGCTAGAGTGACTATGCTCTGGTCCCCAGAAACCTGCAAAGTGCCTAGAATCTCGTTAGTTTCTTTCTTTGCTTTTCTCCATTGTTTCTAAATAGCTTGCCACACCCTTCTCATTTTGCAGGGGGCAATTTTATGACTTTATGTACAAGTAGTCTGGCCCTGTGAGTGCCCCGAAAATGGAAGACATAAGGCTTGTATGGAGTGTAAAGGAAGCTCTCCATCACTAATTGCAGCACATAACCAGTGTTGTTGTGATGTGTTTTCTCACACTGCGAAGGTTGACTCCCATGCATCCATTTGGATTTAAGGTTTTGTTTCTTCAAAACATGGGTGTATTTTTTCCCAAGATACTCCTCAAAATATTGAGTTGGCCTAAAGGTTTGTTTGGGTTTTCCATAACATCTTATGTAACAAACCTTTTGGCCAACTCAATATGAACAGAGAATGTTCATGAGTAGAGGAAAGCAGAGTAGTTGCACTGCTGTCCACTGAGCAAGGAATATGGGGATAGTCTGAGAAGAGAGAGGACATGGAAGGGCAAGAAATTTGGCCTAAATGGTTGCTGCCACAAGGAAGATGGTTAGTGTCTAAGCATGACTTGCCATGTGCATATGTGTGTGCTCACTCAGTCACACGCAAATCTTTGTGACTCCATGGACTGTAGCCCACCAGGCTCCTCTGTCCATGGGATTCTCCAGGCAAGAATACCAGAGTGGGTTGCCACTTCCTACTCCAGGGGAGCTTTCCTACTCCAGGGATCAAACTTGTGTCTCGTGTATTGGCAAGCAGATTCTTTACCTGGGAAGCCCATGTGAATAGGAAACACAGACCAATCTCATTTGCACTAACACCCCTGGAGCTCCAGGCAGCTTTCTAGAGGGGTAGGGGGCTTGTTTGGTACAACCACCATTTTTCTGGAGATGATATTTCATCTCTTGCACAAGGAGATATTCTATTAAATTAATGGCCCTGGAAGGACAACTAGTGGCCTTGATCCGCCAGCCATGGAGCTGTCAACCCTGGACCCACCCACCATCCTTGTCAGGTTTCTTATGGGAGTGTTTGCCCCAACCCTGCTTAGAAATAGCGCACTGGCTTTGGCCAGTCTACCACAGTTGAGAAAATAAATGAAAAAGAAAAAAGGAGAACATAGAAGCCAGGGAAAGGAGAAGAGCCCATATGAACTTCCTTTCCAGATTCCCTCTGTGGATTTCCCTGGTGGCCCAGTGGTTAAGACTCCACGCTTCCTTTGCAGGGGGCACAGGTTTGATCCCTGGTTGGGGAACTAAGATCCCACATGCTGTAGGACAAGGCCAGAAAACAAAACAAGACCAAAAGACTCCCTCCATGCTAGGCACATGCTTTCAATCAGGCCTGAGACTCCATTATTCTTTCTGACAACACGAGAGCTGGTATACTGTGCCCTTCAGACTAGAGAGGAAAGAGAGGCTCAAGGGGTTAAATGACACACAGTTGACTAGGGGCAGAGCCAAGATTCAACCCTGAGGCTTTCTGCCTTTAAAGCTCATAAGCACTCATCACTGTCCCCACTGCTGCGGATTATCTCATTTTCCTTATCTGGCTGTCAAGGAGTAATTACCTCGCAATTCCCTCCTGTCTCATTCTTTCCATTACCGTCACCCTCACACGTTAACACAGATCAGGCTCTGTCAGCTCGTGGTCAGCCGCCCCCTCTGCCGATGGCTGCCCCATATTGGTCCTTTAGGCCAACAGACCACCTGTGCATCCCATGCACTCTGCCCATATGGTGGCCCCAACTGTCTCATGACCTCCTGCTCCCGCTCACTTTTGCTCTGGTCCCAACTCCACCGGTGTCCTAATGGTTAAAGAAGACAGCTTCAGGGACAAGAAATACACAGTGACCAAAACTGTCAGAACCGCCTGCCCTGAAATTCATGGGCACTAAGGGGCAATCCCACAGTGGGCTGGAGGACAGAACATGCAGCGAGGAGAGGGCCTGGAACCCGGGAAGTCTGCCCTTCCAGCCCCCTCTGCTGCCTTCCTCCCTGTGGCTGGTGCCTGCTTAGCCAGCCTGGGAGAGGACCCCTGTCTACAGGGCCTGGCCCTGGCGCCCCCTAGAGGCCACTGAACGCAGCAACCCTTATTCAGTCCAGGAAATCACTGTCTATAGCGGGTTCTTCAGCCTGGTTGCTCTCATAGCTCCAGTGATAGGGAGAGTACCACCTCTTTTCACTGCCAGACAGCCCTTATCATCAGAAAGACCACACCAATGTTTTCATGCATTTCTAGTCCTGATCTTCTTATCCAGATTTATGAAAACGACTTCATTTTCCCATAGGTCTTCTCCTGTATTTCATTTTTTTAAAGCAAAAGCAGTCTTTTTTTTTTTTTTTAATTTTTTTAGCTGTGCTGGGTCTTAGTAGTGGCATGTGGGAGCTGGTTCCCTGACCAGGCATTGAACCCAGGCCCCCTGCCTTGGGAGCACGGAGCCTTAACCAGGGGTGTCCCAGATCTTCTCCTATACTCATCAGTCATTGCAAGACTGTACATTTCCATCCATGACATTCCACCTTGATGACATCAGGCAGCTGTTCCACCTTGCTGAAATTATTTTGGGCCCTAATTCTACCATCAAACTCACTATCATTTGTCTTTCTATAAATCTCAAATTCGATTAAGATGTATAGTGTGAATCTGAGTCGCTGATATGAACACTGAACATGACTGTTAAAGACCAAAGCTTTTCAGAATGTATTTAGAAGCTTTCTTCCATTCTGTCACCCATTCTTCAATCAATAATGTTTTAGATTCCGTCTTTTAAAAAGTCACAGATTAATCTCTCTCCTAACTCAATCGGCATTTCTTCATTTTATAAATTTAGTGGCTCTTTACAGTCCAGATATACCATACCTGCTACATACATACCCCCGATCTGATCGACCAATAGTCCCATTGGAAGGGGAAATAAAAAATCGCTGGGTATGATTTACAGCGAGCCACTGCTGGTTCTTGGTAAATTTCTACTTGCTTGACTAAGAATTCACAAAACATTCACTTAATTCCCTAAGGAGCTTCTAGATTCTACCTTCTTTCCTTTTTTTTTTTTTTTAAGTCTTTATTTACTACAATATTGCTTTTGTTTTATGTTTTGGTTTTTTGGCCAAAAGGTATGTAGGATCTTAGCTCCCTGACCCAGAATCTAATCCAAACCCCCTGCATTAAAAGATGAAGTCCTAACCACTGGGCTGCCAGGTTAAGTCCTGATTCTACCTCCTTTCCTTTTTTGACAATTAGAGCAGTGTTTTCTTTCTTTCTTTTTTTTTTTTTTGAGGTTGGAATTGCTTTTATTGGGGCAAGCATGGCAGGCCCACCATGGTCAGCTTAGTTTTCTGCCCTCCAAGGCAGCCAAAGCCGGGCTCCTCCACCCGCCACCTACATGGGTTAGTGGAACATGCAGAGCTCAATCAGAGGGTGGAGGCAGGGGGTCAGTGGGGAGCTGCCAGAGCCTGGGGCCAATGGAACAGGAGCAGGTGGCACCGGCTGGCTGGCCTTGGCCAGCATGGACTGTCCAGGCAGCGTCCCAGGCCAACATGGGGCTGAGAAGCTCCCTGGGGGAGGCAGGCAGCACCTGGGGGCCCACAGGCCTTGGGGGATGCTGGGCCCATGGTGGGCAGAGGCCTGCAGGAGCCCAGCCATACCTGGCCAGCATGCCTGAGAGCTGGGCAGTGGCAAGACTTTCACCAGGAGAGAGGCAGCTCCCACCCCAGGTCTGGGTCCTTGGGGTCTGGGGTGTGAAGGGGGACACAGAAGGCACTTACTAGGGAGCTGAGGCTGGAAGGCTGAAGCCAGAGGCCTGGAGATGGGGGCCCTGGCCTGGGTTGGCTGGGTCTAGAGCAGTGTTTTCTTACCTTGAGCCTTTCCATACTTCCTGTTTTTCATAATTCCTCAGAGATGACTGACAGGCATTCTAGTCCATTTACCTGCAATTTGACTGAATCAGGATATGAACTTATTCAAAACAGGTGGTTTTTTTTCCCCCCATTTCTTCCCCTACCTTGGGCTTCCATTTCCTGTTCCCCATGTTTTGCATTGTGTTGATCATTAACCTTGATAGAATGGCAAAGTTAAAAAACAGGTGCGTTTTCTCTTTGTCACTTGTAAACATGATATCATCTACCCCAAACAGGCTCATGCCTTTGTAGTTCTTTCTGCCCTGAACCAAATAAAAGCAGTCATTATTCTTGTTCTTCAAGCCCAAGTTCACCCTGGCCTTTATTCATCCTGTTTCTATCTTTACAAATTTATTCACTCATTCACCCACTGGATGAACTTTTGTTAGGAAATCTATATCTTGTTCCCCAAATAAGATAATTAATTACACCCTATTGACACATTCTTCTTTTGCCAAGTTTTGGTATTTGCATGCATTATTTGTTTCTTTACACACCTCCTCAGCACCCAGATGATCAGATGTCACTTCTTTGGATATAATTGAGGTTGGGGGAAAGGGAGGGAGAGAAAAAAAAATTATAGTCCATATAGCAGGTCAGGAGTAAAGGTATTTACAATGCATCCTGGGGAGAGATTAAAAACGACAAGGTGTCTCTGGTGGTCAGTGGTTAAGAATCTGCCAGCCATTGCAGAGGACACAGGTGCAATCCCTGCTCTGGGAGGATTCCACGTGCCATGGGGCAACTAAGCCAGTATGCCACAACCACTGAAGCCCGCACACCCTAGAGCCCATGCTTTGCAAGAAGAGAAGCCACCACGATGAGAAGCCTGTACACCACAAGCAGAGAGGAGGCCCCGCTCGCCACTAGTGAAAACCAGTAGGCAGTGACAAAGACGCAGTGCAACCAAAAATAATAAATAAGTAAAATTTTAAAAACTGAAACAAGACAAAGAAAGTAAACCCTGGTATTTTAACCACATCCCCCATTTCTCAGAAGAAGGAGAGTTAAGGCATGCATTTAAGTGAGTTTCTTTGGGGACAAGGTGGGAGCTGATGACAAGAACCACCAGTTTCAAGTCATAAAATCAGACAAGGAAAACAAAATACCTTTAGGCATGCATATAAATGTTCACACAAGCTTCTCGCTTAAACTGCAAGGGAAGCAGATTCTGAAACATTTCTAAGGAATTATTACTTAATATGTATAAAAATATTACCAATGGTTTAGTAATGGTATAGTTCCTGTTATTTTAGTTAGTTAAGTATAAAAATTAAAATAAGGGTTTTTGGTGGATCTGTGACCTCAGTGTCTCCAATTCCATGTTTCACTTAAGACCTTAAGTTATTTATTTAAATTGGTTAAATATTTAATAAACAGAATAGAAAAAAAATAGTTTTCCTTTCTAAAGAGCAAGAAAAATTTCCTTTCTTTGTATTAAAAAGATACATTTTACTATCCAAATATTTGTATATCTTTCCAGGGAAATGAAATCTGGCAAGATTTATGCCTTTCATATAATGAAGATCATAATATTTAAAAAGTGCATTTACTGTGAAAGTAAGTAACTTTCTCAATTAGTGTCCCAGTTGAGACAATTGTGTCAATAGAGAGAATAGTGTCCCAATTTCTCAATTAGTGTCTCGATTGTCTCAAAAGTGCAATAAGGATGCACTTTCACAATCCAATATAGAACTCAAAATGTTTTACAGCCCAATAGTAAATATAAGTTTCTAATTTGAATGAAGTCTAAAATATACAAGTCAGGACTCTGACCATACAAAAGGATAATACTCAGAGAGAGCTCACAGTTCAGAATCATCCCACAGCAATTTCGGGGGGGTAGTAATTAGATTTTTTGGAGAAGGAAATGGCAACCCACTCCAGTATTCTTGCCTGGATAATCCCAGGGACAGAGGAGCCTAGTGGGCTGCCGTCTATGGGGTCGCACAGAGTCGGACACGACTGAAGCGACTTAGCAGCAGCAGCAGTAATTAGACCTAACAGTATTATCATTCTAATGAGCAAGTTAAATCAGAGAGCTCTCAGTTTTGGAATTCCAGTATTAATCAACTATAAGTAAGTGTTAGCTTGTATGTATCACCAACAACTGAGATGTTTCTAATGAATTGACTATTACATTTCCTAAGTTCTGAAAGGCCAACAGACCAAAGAAAGAGATTTCTCTATATTCCTGCTTGAAACCAACAGCTTCAGCAAACTGCTAGCCTTGATTCAGGACCCACGGCTTTAAGATATTTAACTGTAAGATTCTCTCATCTCATCTCCTCTCATCTCATCCCATCTCATCTCATCCCATCCCATCCCATCCCATCCCATCCACGGGGTTTCAGACACAGAGTCCTTGTGCATGAGGAGTCACCCATGAAACCACAGTGAAGTGAAGCCCAGTGAGTGAAGAAGCTTCTTGGGGCAGCAGCAATGGAAACAGACCTTCAAGGTTGAGTTGGAGATGAAAGGGTGTTCTGAACAGAGGCTCTGACTTGTGCTAAGACATGTAGGGTGACCCACATGGCCCGGAAACTCCAAGAACTGACTGAGGGAAGAAGCAGGAGGGAAGTCTGGCCAGCTGAATTGGGCCCTTGACAAAAGGGCCTGAAATGTCCCAGCAGCAAGCCCAGAATTTCTCCTGAAAGGAAAGGGGAATTTACATGACTTGTGTCATAATCTGACATGTGATTTCAAAAGACAAGGCAGGGGACTTCCCTGGTGGTCCAGACGCTAGAACTCCACATTCCCAGTGCCAGGGGGCTGGGTTCAATCCACGGTCAGAGAACTAGATCCCCCATGCCAAAACTAAGAGTTCACATGCCACAACTAAAGATCCCACAAGCAGCAACCAAGATCCCACATATGCCACACCAAGCTCCCGCATGCTGCGACTAAGAATCGATGCAGTCACACACACACACACACACACACACACACACACACACACACACACAAAGAGAAGGCAGGAGACAGTTTGCAACATGAGTTCTCTGGGAAGTGACTCTGGGAGGCTCCATGTTCTGTTTTGCCTCTCTTACCTCTTTTATATATTATCTTTACGATAACATTGACAGTGTGTTAGGCTAGGCCACAAAACAGGAATTTATTCAGTTCTGTCTCTGGAAGGCCATGAATCACTCTTTCTGGCTGCAGTTCCTCTGTCTGTAAAATCAGACCACAGCACCTTCCTGACTACCTCTTGGCCAAGAAAAGCTACCATATTTTTAATATCTTAGTTGTATACAGGCAGGGTACACAGGCAGTATCCCATTTAACCCTTCTATCAACCTTACCAGGGATGAACTATTACTATCCCCACTATACAGATGAAGGAATTGAGGCTCAGGAAGGCCATGTGACATCCTTAGATCTTATAGGTGGAAGTGGCATAAACAGGAGCGGTCTTTGCTGATCTTCCCAGTAAGTCAAGGGACAATGGTTGTAAGGCTTCCCACCTCCACTGGATTCGAGGTGTTACTGTGGTTATAGGAAGCCAGGGGAAGACTACTTTCTCCCCTCAAAGCTTCCACCTTTTGCACAATGTGCTTCCTTTCTCTCTCCTATCAAGGTGGTGCTGTCATTTTGTGTTTAGGATATGGGGTTACTGATTTTAATTGCAGACCCTCCCCCCCTGATTTTAATTGCAGGGCCAGACGGAGCTGGCCCTGACTGCTGGCACGGTTCTCTGCCAGCCAGCCATGCTCAAGAGATGGATTCCTCAGCATCTGTCAGGCCAGTCTCAGGGATTAGGAACACAGCAGCCCCCCTTGCCTAGGCCTCTCTACAATTCAACAGTTTGGGAGCCATAACTCAGCTCAGGCCTTCAGCAATACTGCGACGCTGTTTGGCTTCTTCTCACTTACTCATCACACCAATGATTCAGAAACGTGCTGTTCTTATGGTAATTCGTGTTTGTGCTCTTGTGTACAGGTGTTGGCAGTGACTTCCTGTTAGCGCACTGCTTTTGTTTTTGCCTGAGCTGGGATTAAATGACTTCGCTTATAAACAAAAGTGGAACCACAAGTCCCTGGGCACCCTGAAGCAGAACCAGTCAGATGGTTTTGAATTTATGATGTTTTCCTTTGATGAAAAATAAGGTAACATAATAACATAATTAAGAGGTGGCTGTGGTGAGATGGGAAGAATATTAAGAGGTGAGGTCAGGAAATCAAGTCTCCTCCCCCCTTTCTGCTGAATTTGAAGTTATTTGTGATAATTACTACTTCACATTATATGTATAACTGAATCACTTTGCTGTACACCTGAGACGAATGCACGATAATAAATAAACCATACTACAATAAAATTTTTAAAAATAAGTGTAAAAAAAGATAAAGTTCATAAGCCATAAAATTCACCCTATAAAAGGGCACAATTCAGTGGTTTTTAGTATATCCTGAAAGTTGTGGAACCGTCACCCCTCTCTCATCCTAAAACATTTTTCTCGTCCCAGAACGTAACTGCACACCTGCTGGCTGTCACTCTCCATGCCCTTTCCTGTGTGCCAACACCACCTAGACTTGCTTGACCCCTCACCTTCTCTTTCCGGCCCCCTGCTAAATCAGAGTCCCCAGATCCCCCAGTCATCACCAGCCAGGTCACCAGAGATGAAGTCCCTCTGGCTGAGCGCAAGGCCACGGTCATTGTCTTTTCACTAAACAACAGGATGGCTCTGCTGTCCAGCATAATGTCATCTCTAATGGCAGAGACCCCACACTCCACTTTGCTACAACTGTTACCCAGGTGAATAAGATAAATAAGCTGTCAGAGTGGGATAGGAAGAGACTGAGCTGGCCCTGACTGCTAGCATGGTTCTCTGCCAGCCAGCCACGCTCAACAGATGGATTATCCAGCATCCGTCAGGCCAGTCTCAGGGATTAGGAACACAGCAGCCCCCCTTGCTTAGAGCAAGAAGTATCGCTCAAGGAACTCACCCACATTTCCTGCCTCCTGTGCAACTCCTACTGAAAGGAAAACTTATTCCCCAGTCCAGGTTTTCATCCATAGCAGGGAATTCGTGCTCTAAGCCAGAGAAGATGTAATGTGTAGGAGACAACTCTCTGACCCCACCTTCTCTCCTCCCTTAGGGAGGAGACTCAGCATCACTTTTAAAAAATGTATGTATGAGGGACTTGCTTGGTGGTCCAGTGGTTAAGACTTCACCTTCCAATGCAGGGGGTATAGGTTCGATCCCTGATCAGGGACCCAAGATCCCACATGCCTCATGGCCAAAACAGCAAACATAAAACAGATGGAATATTGTAAAAAATTCAATAAAGACTTAAAAAATGGTTCACATCAAAAAATATATGTATGCATGATGTGATATGGTATGGAATGATATGATATGGTATAATATAGTATATCAGTTCAGTACAGTTCAGTCACTCAGTCGTGTCTGACTCTTTGCAACCCCATGGACTGCAGCACACCAGGCTTCTCTGTCCATCAGCAACCCCCAGAGCTTGCTCAAACTCAGGTTCATCGGGTTGGTGATGCCGTCCAACCATCTCATATAGCATCTATTATGTACTATATACTTATGTCTTTGTTTCTGTCTGTTCGTCCAGTAAAACATAGTATCCAAGAGAATAGAGCTAGCCCCACCTCCAGTCCCTAGAACTGTACCTGAACAATAAGAAATAAGATGCTGTATGAAAATGTCTTAAGTAAACAGAGGAGATTCATGACAATGGAAAAGTGGCATGAGGTCAGAGGCCAAAATTGAACACAGAAAATTTGCCACTGGTATGAGAGGCTCTGAATACTGAGACTCAACATTTCTTTCAAAATTATATTTTTATCATGTTCTAAGATTTAGCACAATAGGACCATTGTTTGTGTAGCCCAGCCCTGTAACCAGAGTTGGCTGCTTCAGCCTCCGGGCTGCTCTTCTATTCTCAGGACTTAGCTTATAGTCCTGCCCACCCATGCTCAGCTGGACAAAGAACCCCTCAAAGAACCCCCTCTCTGGTGGCTATCCCAGCGTGTGGGCTCAGAGCAGGCATCCTGGGTTTTCTTCCCGGTACTGTTGCAGGAAGGCAGACCCCTTCCAGGGCCCAAAACTGGGCTCTTGTCCAACATTCGGAAATGAATCGTCCGAGGAGACACATGCTGACAAAGCAAGAGATTTTATTGGGAAAGGGCACCTGGGTGGAGAGCAGTAGGGTAAGGGAAGCCAGGAGAACTGCTCTGCTGCGTGGCTCGCAGTCTAGGGTTTTGTGGTGATGGGATTAGTTTCCGGGTGGTCTTTGGCCAATCATTCTAATTCAGTCTTTCCTGGTGGCACACGCATCGCTCAGCCAAGATGAATGCTAGCAAGAGGGATTCTGGGAAGTGGACAGACACACGGTGTCTCCTTTAGACCTTTCCTGAACTCTTCCGGTAGGTGGTGGCTTATTAGTTCTGTATTCCTTATCAGGATCTCCTGTCATAAAACAACTCACGCAAATGGTTACCATGGTGCCTGGCCAGGGTGGGCGGTTTCAATCAGTGTGCTTCCCCTAACAGTACTACTGGTTTTCTCCAGCAGGAATCACTGGCTAGTCATTCCCCTAGGGCAGTCCTCTATACAAGGCACAGAAGACCCACCAGAAACGCAGAAATTCAGAGAACATCACAGTTACTGCAACATGGTACTGTATGCTATTATATACTAATGCAGCATTTAGATCCCCAAGAGGTGTGCTCTGATAACAAAGAGCAGTAAATACCTCAGCTGCCTTCAGAGTTTTGTTTTGGGTTTTTTTTGGCTTTGCTGAGTTAGTGTTCAGTCACCAAGTCGTGTCTGACTCTGAGACCCCATGGACTGCAGCACACCAGGCTTCCCTGTCCTTCACCATCTCCTGGAGTTTGCTCACTCATGTCCATTGAGTTGGTGATGCTATCCAACCATCTTGTCTTCTGTTAGGAGTCTACAAATTTGGATCCAGAACTGAGTAGCCCAGACCAGAGAGGAGAGGCTCTTGGTGGTGATAGACTTAACCTCATTTCTCTTCCTTCCAGACAGAGCACTCCTCCAACATAACGTCAAACAATCTTTGAAGGGGCTCTAGACTGTTATCCTGCCCACAGTGCCCACGCACCTCCATTCACTTCTGCCCCCTCCCTCATACTGTTCCCTGCAGCGTGCCATTTCTCCTAATTCCAATCTTGCTCCTGACTCCATGGTGGCCTGAAGCATTAAGAGCTATTAACACCACTGGGTAAAAAAGACTGACATTTGTTTTAGCCAAATTTCCTCTGTAAGAGTCTAATCTACATTTGATATAATCCAAGGGCATCTCAGGCTCAGCCTCAAATTTCATTTCAGTGGCTCCTAGAGGAGTGATTTCACAATCACACCAAGTCTTTGACCCAAAAAAACCTTTGTCTCTTGGCATCCATAGTAACTCAAATCCAAACATAAAAAGAGAAAATAAAGGCCATACGGAAAGAAACTGGGTCAGCATCTCTCAGTGGTGTTCATTCAACAGAGGATTTGGGTCAATGATATTTTGCCATGGTCCACATTGGAACAGAGCCTTTCATTAGCCGCAAAGCTCCAGGCAAACTTGATTTTATTGACCTCTTTGAATGCATTTCCTCTTATCCCTGGCAAAGAAAGTGGAAAAACACTTTTAGAAGTCAGTCTACCAATTTTACCCTTAACAGGTTGAGTGACCTACTTGACCCTAGGTTTCATTGTCCACCAATTGCCCAAGGGCATCTGGATGGCAGGTTTTCAGCCACCCTGAGTTTTTTTATAGCCTAAAATTTTAGAGCCTCTTTATCTTTTTCTCTTAAGGAAACAGCAGAACAATAACCAGAGTGTGTTTAACAATGGAAGATTGAGGGTAAACAAATTTGATTTTAAGACCATGACGTCAAACAGGGTAAAGCATCAATTTGGTCTTGCAGGTTTAAGCCTAGAGTTCACATAGGTTTGAACCTGCAGGGTTCCCACAGTGTCAGTGAACTCCTTGACATTTGCCGTTCAGACACACGAGGAGAGGCCAGTAGACTAGGAAGTGTATTTGGCCCTCAGGTAAATATGCAAAGCAATCTGTTCCTGAGATGTGGTCATGGCAAACATTGCTTTGTGACATTAGTTTTATGGCAGGCAGCAACATTCACTGTGGCCTCCCCTTAACAAAACCATGTAACTATTCATGCTAAGGTGCTTTAGTCCTGCCTGACTCTTTGTGACACCATGGACTGCATAGACAGCTCCTCTGTCCATGGGGATTCTCCAGGCAAGGATACTGGAGTGAGTTGCCAAGACCTCCTCCAGGAGAATCTTCCCAACCCAAGGATCCACTCTATGTCTCTTGTGTCTCCTGCATTTGCAGGCAGGTTCTTTACCACTAGTGCCACCTGGGAAGCCCATATGACTATTAGGAGTAATTTATAACAGAGTAAATTTAAGTCCACATAAATCTCATCACCTCAAAATGCAACTTCTAGCCTGCCAGTATGGTTACTAACATTTTTCAGAATCTCTGGGTTGTTGAGGTGAGAAATAGAGTATTTTCTGCCATATCAATAAACAAAGATATCATAGCTATCAACGATTCCGACCCTCCAAATATGAATTTCTGAGCCCCGAGAGTGCATAGGAAGAACAATGCCCACTCTCTGGCAACCATCAAGTTGCCTCCACTCCCTACCACAAGTACTGAGACCCAGGATACTGGCCCCAGATAGCTGAGATGCATAGAAAGGAATGATTTCAGCAAGCCCAAACTCTTCCCATACATAGAAAAGTGCTAAATTCCTTAAGTCTAAGATAACTGGTTTTCCTTAATTAACAATAATCTTTTGATGTTCAGACTACCTGCCCCTTGTTGCAAACTTGTGTATAACCTGACTGCTCCCACCTCCCACCGCCACCACCTCCTCGGAAAAATTCTCTCCTGGTCACTTGAGATGCTGTCTCCTGGGCTTGAAGTCCTAAAAACTCTCAATAATTAAAACACAAACTCTCAACTTTTAGCTTGACTATTCTCTTTAGTCGACAGAGGTTAATTTTTCCTTGAAGATTCAGGTCAAGCAGTCTTCCTGATTTCCATTCCCCTGTGTAGAATTGACCACTTGTTCCCCATGGTACCCTGAACGTGTCTTTACTGAAATGAAATTATTGATGCACCCAATTTTGTCCATGTCTTTCTTGTAGGAATTCTTTCTCTTTCTCTCTGCCCCAGGGTAGAGAGGAATCTCTTCCTCCATACAATCTCATTTCTACCAAATATAATGTTTGTTGAATTAGTAAACAAAGTTTTTTGGAATGGTGTGGAATGCATGATTTCTGCAGTCATCTTAAATTTTTCCATCATCCAAACCACGACCAACGGCCAAGATTGAAAAGAGTTCAAGTGTAGACAATAATAACTTCCCATTTCTCATTTTCTTCAGCCCCCAAATTTACTTCCAGCTACCCTTTTCCTTCCAAGAGCATTTATTTTTTAGATCCTTTTAAGATTTTGTATTCTATAAGGCTATAGAGCATACAGTGATGGATACAGTCAACAGTGCAACAAGAGACTCTTGTTTTTGTCCAGACTCTGACACTAATCACCTGGGACACACTAGAAAGGTCACTTCCTTAACTAAGGGTGGCAGATGGGTTTCATTTCAAGGATCCACACCAATCAGTTGGTAATGATCATGTAAGATACCTTGTTGGAGGACTCAGACTCCTGAGTTCCGTGGGAAAGAATTTCAGAATTGATTAGTGATTATCTGCCATGGTGGAAAATAGGCTAGGTATTTACCATCCTCACAGAAATGATCTCAACCATCTCTTTCAGACTCTAAACTTCTGATTTATTTTTTAGTCATTCACAGACCACCCAGGATCTTTTAACATTCCTCTTACACATGCTATATACAACCACGATGCATTCAGTGTTTACTGGATCCTGGTACTACTCAAGGCACTTTGCTTACATTATGTCATTTTATTCCTATGACAATGCTAGGGGGCCCATGGTACTACTATTCACATTATGTAGAATGAGGAAACAGACCCGAAGAAATTGAGCAGCTTGCAAGATCACAGGGCCATAATACTGAAATCAGGATTCACCCACTGAGGGCCCCTCTCCAGAAACTGTGTTCTTAATCACTATGTTGAGGTGGCCTTTCTACTTTAGCTTTTTTCTCAACAAAAGATTAAAAGTCTGCGATAGGGAAAAATACAATAAGCCTGTTCAGAGATTAGGAAACTGCTTGTATTCTACTGACAGGTAATCATTTGCAACCTCAAGTAACACAAGGCTGTACAAATATTGACTGCTCCTGAATCACTGATACTACAGGCAAGCTGTTAGAAATGCATAAGTCCTTGGAAAAATTCAGACCCATATCATTTGCAGGGCTTCACCAGTGGCTCAGATGGTAAAGAATCTGGGTTCGATCCCGGGGTTGGGAAGATCCCCTGGAGAAGGGAATGGCTACCCAATCCAGTATTCTGGCTTGGAGAATTTCATGGACAGAGGAGCCTGGTGGGCTACAGTCTGTGGGGTTTCAAAGAGTCAGACATGACTGAGCAACTTTCACACTCAAACAATCATTTTGCAGAAGTACTAGTGAGTAAAAGAAGTTGTGATATTTTAGGTAAAATGAAACAGGAAATCACTCCTTATCTCACTTTTCTACCTGGACAGAAGGTTAAGAACTTCACTTGGGGCCTTGATGTGTGTGCTCAGACACTCAGTCGAGCACACTCAGTCATGTCTGACTCTTTGCAACCCCATGGACTCTAGCCCACCCAGCTCCTCTGTTCATGGGATTCTCCTAGCAAGAATACTAGAGTAGGTTACCATTTCCTTCTCCAGGGATCTTCCTGACCCATGGGGCCTTGATGCTCATTGGCAATTCTTTCAGCAGCTTCCTTGACACACTATCCTCAGCCTTTCTCTGTTCCACACTTCCTGATGCTCAGCAGCTGATCTCCTCTCTAATTTGCTCACTTTATTCTTAGTCCTTTGGACCAAGTAGACCCACCCATATATTACGACCCTGTCAATCAATCCATCAAGGCAAGCCTTACCTGTCAGCAGCTTCTCTTGGCTCAGCTCAAAAGAGGATTCATACAATTTAGCACAATGAGTTACCAGGATGGGTATAAAGGAACAGTTCCCTCAAATTCAATGGACCAATAGATGGGATGAGGGGCCTGGTCACATTTCCTTTATTTGAAACCTGAGGAGCACCCTCCCCCAACCTGCCAAGTTTAGAAAAAGGCATTCCCACTGGAACCCAGTGTGTGAAAGGATGTGTGTACCACTTCCTAGAGAAAGATACTATCTTTTGTTGTATTTTGCACATTTTCTCCTGTCTTTATTCATTATTACTACATTCACTCCTCTCTATCCAAGTTTAAACTTTGTGTCACCTATGCTCTGGACCTCACCCTTTTTTTTCCAATAGTTTTTCATAGTGGTAAAATTTCCATAATATAAAACATTCTATTTTAGCCATCTTTAACTGTACAGTTTGGTGGCACTAAGTACATTCACACTGTTGTACACCATTATCCATCTCCTGGATTTTTCACCTTCCTAATCTGAAACTCTGTCCCCTTAAACACTAACTCCCCATTCCCCTCCCCACCCCACTCCCACCCTCTGGACTCAGCACCTACCAATGTACTTTCTGACTCTATGAATTTGACCTTCCACCTTATAAGGTGGAAGTCTTACAAGTGGAATCAAACAGTATTTGTCTGCACCTAAATTAGGGGCTTTCCAGGTGGCACAGTAATAAAGAATCTGCCTGCCAGTGCAGGAGATACAGGAGACATGGATTTGATCCCTGGGTCAGGAAGATCCTTTGGAATAGGAAATGCCAACCACTCCAGTATTCTTGCCTGGGAAATTCCATGGACAGAGAAGCCTGGTGGGCTATGGTCCATGAAGCATGCATGTGAAACAAGTATATTGGAATGTATTTTTAAGGTTAACTTAATATACTGGATCTCATTCTTTAAAAGAACTTGCCTCCCTCCTGAACTGGGGGTTTTAAATTAATTTCCAATTATTCATTAATGACTCTAATGGATTTTTTCATTTAAGAAATTAAGATATTACAGATAAGGCTAAAGTCAGGGAGGTAGTTGAGAATAAGAATTTTAAAGGAGGGGATGGGAATGATAGCTTACGTGGTCATTGAAGCTGTAACCATTGATCATATTCTGGAGACAATCTTCTCCCCTGTCTTCAGTTCAGTTCAGTTCAGTTACTCAGTTGTGTCCAACTCTTCATGACCCCATGGACCACAACATGCCAGGCTTCCCTGTCCATCACCAACTCCTGGAGTCTACTCAAATTCATCTCCATTGAGTCGGTGATGCCATACAACCATCTCATCCTCTGTCATCCCCTTCTCCTGCTGCTTTCAATCTTTCTCAGCATCAGGGTCTTTTCGAATGAGTCAGCTCTTCGCATCAGGTGGCCACAATATTGGAGTTTCAGCTTCAACATCAGTCCTTCCAATGAACACTCAGGACTGATCTCCTTTAGGATGGACTGGTTGAATCTCTTGGCAGCCCAAGGGACTCTCAAGAGTCTTCTCCAATACCACAGTTCAAAAGCATCGATTCTGTAGTGCTCAGCTTTCTTATAGTCCAACTCTCACATCCATACATGACCACTGGAAAATTCATAGCCTTGACTAGACAGACCTTTGTTGGTAAAGTAATGTCTCTGCTTTTTAATATGCTGTCTAGTTTGGTCATAACTTTCTTTCCAGGGAGTAAGCGTCTTTTAATTTCATGGCTGTAGTCACCATCTGCAGTGATTTTGGAGCCCCCAAAAATAAAGTCAGCCACTGTTTCCACTGTTTCTCCATCTATTTGCCATGAAGTGATGGGACCAGATGCCATGATCTTAGTTTTTTGAATGTTGAACTTTAAGCCAACTTTTTCACTCTCCTCTTTCACTCTCATCAAGAGGCTCTTTAGTTCTAGGGGGTGTCATCTGCATATCTGAAGTTATTGATATTTTTCCCGGCAATCTTGATTCCAGCTTGTGCTTCATCCAGTCCAGCATTTCTCATGATGTACTCTGCACTTAAGTTAAATAAGCAGAGTGACGGTACACTCCCTTGACGTACTCCTTTCCCAATTTGGAACCAGTCTGTTGTTCCATGTCCAATTCTAACTGTTACTTCTTGACCTGCATACAGATTTCTCAAGAGGCAGGTCAGGTGGTCTGATATTTTCTTTTTTTTTAATTTTATTTTATTTTTAAACTTTACAATATTGTATTAGTTTTGCCAAATATCGAAATGAATCCGCCACAGGTATACCCGCGTTCCATCCTGAACCCTCCTCCCTCCTCCCTCCCCTCCCCTCCCTCTGGGTTGTCCCAGTGCACCAGCCCCAAGCATCCAGTACTGTGCATTGAACCTGGACTGGCGACTCGTTTCATACATGATATTATACATGTTTCAATGCTATTTTCCCAAAACTCCCCACCCTCTCCCTCTCCCACAGAGTCCATAAGATTGATCTATACATCGGTGTCTCTTTTGCTGTCTCGTACACAGGGTTATTGTTTCCATCTTTCTAAATTCCATATATATGCGTTAGTATACTGTATTAGTGTTTTTCTTTCTGGCTTACTTCACCCTGTATAATAGGTTTCAGTTTCATCCATCTCATTAGAACTGATTCAAATGTATTCTTTTTAATGGCTGAGTAACACTCCATTGTGTATATGTACCACAGCTTTCTTATCCATTCATCTGCTGATGGGCATCTAGGTTGCAATGTTCATCGCAGCACTGTTTATAATAGCCAGGACATGGAAGCAACCTAGATGCTATTTTCATCTTTCAGAATTTTCCACAGTTTGGTGTAATCCACAAAGTCAAAGGCTTTGGCATAGTTAATAAAACAGAAATAGATGTCTTTCTGGAACTCTCTTGCTTTTTCAATGATCCAGTCGTGTTGGCAATTTGATCTCTGGTTCCTCTGCTTTTTCTAAAACCAGCTTAAACATCTGGAAGTTCACAGTTAACATATTGCTGAAGCCTGGCTTGGAGAATTTTGAGCATTACTTTGCTAGCATGTGAGATGTGTGCAATTGTAGAGCAGTTTGATCATTCTTTGGCATTGCCTTTATTTGGGATTGGAATGAAAACTGACTTTTTTCAGTCCTGTGGCCACTGCTGAGTTTTCCAAATTTGCTGGCATATTGAGTGCAGCACTTTCACAGCATCCTCTTTTAAGATTTGAAACAGCTCAACTGGAATTCCATCACCTCCACCAGCTTTTTTCGTAGTGATGTTTCCTTGACTTCACATTTCAGGATGTCTGGCTCTAGGTGAGTGATCACACCATTGTGATTATCTCGGTCATGAAGATCTTTTTTGTATAGTTCTGTTTATTCTTGCCACCTTTTCTTAATATCTTCTGCTTTGTTAGGTCCATACCATTTCTGTCCTTTTATTGAGCCCATCTTTGCATGAAATGTTCCTTTGGTATCTCTACTGTTCTTGAAGAGATCTCCGGTCTTTCCCATTCTACTGTTTTCCTCTATTTCTTTGCATTGATCACTGAGGAAGGCTTTCTTATCTCTCCTTGCTATTCTTTGGGACTCTGCATTCAAATGGGTATATCTTTCCTTTTCTCCTTTGCTTTTTGCTTCTCTTCTTTTCACAGCTATTTGTAAGGCCTCCTCAGTCAGCCGTTTTGCTTTTTTGCATTTCTTTTCCATGGGGATGGTCTTGATCCCTGTCTCCTTTACAATGTCATGAACCTCCATCCATAGTTCATCAGGCACTCTATCTATCAGATCTAGGCCCTTAAATCTATTTCTCACTTCCACTATATAATTGTAAAGGACTTGATTTAGGTCATACCTGAATTTCCCTACTTTCTTCAATTTAAGTCTGAATTTGGCAATAAGGAGTTCATGATCTGAGCCACAGTCAGCTCCCGGTCTTGTTTTTGCTGACAGTATAGAGCTTCTTCATCTTTGGCTGCAAAGAATATAATCATCAATCTGATTTCAGTGTTGACCATCTGGTGATGTTCATGTGTAGTGTCATCTCTTGTGTTGTTGGAAGAGGGTGTTTGCTATGACCAGTGCGTTCTCTTGGCAAAACTGTATTAGCCTTTGCCTTGCTTCATTCTGTATTCCAAGGCCAAATTTGCCTGTTACTCCAGGTGTTTCTTGACTTCCTACTTTGGCATTCCAGTCCCCTATAATGAAAAAGACCTCTTTTTTGGGTGTTAGTTCTAAAAGGTCTTGTAGGTCTTCATAGAACCATTCAACTTCAGCTTCTTCAGCATTACTGGTTGGGGCATAAACTTGGATTACTGTGATATTGAATGGTTTGCCTTGGAAATGAACAGAGTTCATTCTGTTCCTTTTGAGACTGCATCCAAGTACTGCGTTTCCGACTCTTGTTGACTATGATGGCCACTCCATTTCTTTTAAGGGATCCTTGCCCACAGTAGTGGATATAATGGTCATCTGAGTTAAATTCACCCATTCCAGTCCATTTTAGTTCACTGATTCCTAGAATGTCGACGTTCACTCTTGCCATCTCCTGTTTGACTACTTCCAATTTGCCTTGATTCGTGGACCTAACATTCCAGGTTCCTATGCAATATTGCTCTTTACAGCATTGGACCTTGCTTCTATCACCAGTCACATCCACAACTGGGTGTTGTTTTTGTTTTGGCTCTGTCTCTTCACACTTTCTGGATTTATTTCTCCACTGATCTCCTGTAGCATATTGGGCACCTACCAACCTGGGGAGTTCATCTTTCAGTGTCCTATTTTTTTGCTTTTTCATACTGTTCATGGGGTTCTCAAGGCAAGAATACTGAAGTGGTTTGCTATTCCCTTCTCCAGTGGACCACATTTTATCAGAACTCCTCTATCTTAAGCCTTTTAAAAAAGAGTTTCTTCCCCTTAGCATAAATAGCCTCAAATCACTCTTAGTTTTAGAAACAAACACCAAGAAAACAAGCCAAAAAATCTCTTTTCCAAAGCCTTTCTCCTGTTATCATCAGCTTCTTTCCTTTCTCTCCTTCCATCTACTCCTTTCAAGGTTTTCTCTGTATCCTCTAACTTTTGCAGTTTCACTACACTGTGTCTAGCTTTTGTTTCTGTGGGTTGGACCTAGTATAGACAGCACACACTTACAGCAAGAGTTTCAATAAAACTCAAATGTATTTTATTGTTGCCTTCTACTGCCCCTGACCCAGAGAGCTAGCAGTAGGAGTAGGGAAGTGAGAAGGCACCTGTACAGATATACCCATCCAGCTATGTTCCCAGCCAGACCAATGGTGGGCCCCCTAAAGCTACGGGGTAGGGACTTCCCTGGTGGTCCTGTGGCTAAGACTCTGTTCTTCCAAAGCAAGAGGTCATAGTTTGATCCCTGGTCCAAGAACTAGATCCTACGTGCTGCAACAAAGAGTTCACTTGCCACAACTAAAAAAGATCCCGCATGCCACCAAGAAGGTGGAAGATTCCACGTGCTTCAACTAAGGTCTGGCACAGCCAAATACGTAAATAAATTTAAACATAAAATAAAGGTAAGGAGTAGCTCCTTCCTTCCAGGAGACACAGAGCACTTGCGTCTGGAGTTCCTGGGATGGGCAGTGCTCCCCTGAGCACTTAGCACAGATAGAGAGCTGGTCATTGCCAAGGTAAGCACTGGTTTTGTCAAGAGCTTATCAGGGTGTAACTGTGATTACTACCAAACATGCCCAGCAAGCTCATTCTCTACTCCATTCCAGTCAATCAATCATAGTTATGTGTTCACTCTTACATCACGTATCATCATCAAAAAACTGTTCATACTGTAAGCCACCTAAGACCCTTCCAATTTATTCTAGTGACCCTCTAAGAGGAGTCTCATATCTTAAACCAGTAAGTCTCTGGACCAAAAGGAAAAGCCCCAAATTGCCTCTGACTCTATCGTTCCATATGTTGTTGTTGTTGTTCAGTCATTAAGTTGTGTCCAACTCTTTGCAACCCCATAGACTACAGCACCCAGACCTTCCTGTCCCTCACTATCTCCCAAAGTTTGCCGAAGTTCATATGCACACACACACACACACAAAATCAGGAAGAAATTTTCTGTATAAAAGGATAGCTAGTTATCTTGATAAAAGTTAATAAATGTTACCCATCCTTCTCTCAAACATTTAAAATATTACCTTCCTCAAAAACCTAGTTTTCAACTATGCAGGGCTGGTTTGGTTTGTTTTTAGGTTCTTTGATCTCTAGTTCTTGGCCAATGTCAGTATCATACGGTTTCATATGCTATAATTTTTCATTTCATTTTGATATTTAGTAAGTCCTCCTTACTAAAGGACTGTCACATTCTGACAGAATGTGGTCCACTGGAGAAGGGAATGGCAAGCCACTTCAGTATTCTTGCCTTGAGAACCCCATGAACAGTATGAAAAGGCAAAATGATAGGATACTGAAAGAGAAACTCCTCAGGTCGGTAGGTGCCCAATATGCTACTGAAGATCAGTGGAGAAATAACTCCAGAAAGAATGAAGGGATGGAGCCAAAGCAAAAACAATACCCAGTTGTGGATGTGACTGCTGATAGAAGCAAGGTCTGATGCTGTAAAGAGCAGTATTGCATAGGAACCGGAATGTTAGGTCCATGAATCAAGGCAAATTGGAAGTGGTCAAACAAGAGATGGCAAGAGTGAACGTCAACATTCTAGGAATCAGCAAACTAAAATGGACTGGAATGGGTGAATTTAACTCAGATGACCATTATATCTACTACTGTGGGCAAGAATCCCTTAGAAGAAATGGAGTAGCCATCATGGTCAGCAAAAGAGTCCTAAATGCAGTACTTGGATGCAATCTCAAAAACGACAGAATGGTCTCTATTCATCTCCAAGGCAAACCATTCAATATCACAGTAATCCAAGTCTATACCCCAACCAGTAATGCTGAAGAAGCTGAAAATGAATGGTTCTATGAACACCTACAAGACCTTTTAGAACTAACACCCAAAAAAGATATCCTTTTCATTATAGGGAACTGGAATGCAAAAGTAGGAAGTCAAGAAACACCTGGAGTAACAGGCAAATTTGGCCTTGGAATACAGAATGAAGCAAGGCAAAAGCTAATACAGTTTTGCCAAGAGAACGCACTGGTCATAGCAAACACCCTCTTCCAAAAACACAAGAGATGACTCTACACATGAACATCACCAGATGGTCAACACCAAAATCAGACTGATGATTATATTCTTTGCAGCCAAAGATGAAGAAGCTCTATACAGTCAGCAAAAACAAGACCAGGAGCTGACTGTGGCTCAGATCATGAACTCCTTATTGCCAAATTCAGACTTAAGTTGAAGAAAGAGAAAACCACTAGACCATTCAAGTATGACCTAAATCAAGTCCCTTATGATTATACAGTGGAAGTGAGAAATAGATTTAAGGGACTAGATCTGATAGATAGAGTGCCTGATGAACTATGGATGGAGGTTCATGACATTGTAAAGGAGACAGGGATCAAGACCATCCCCATGGAAAAGAAATGCAAAAAAGCAAAATGGCTGTCTGAGGAGGCCTTACAAATAGCTGTGAAAAGAAGAGAAGCGAAAAGCAAAGGAGAAAAGGAAAGATATTCCCATTTGAATGCGGCGTTCCAAAGAATAGCAAGGAGAGATAAGAAAGCCTTTCTCAGTGATCAATGCAAAGAAATAGAGGAAAACAACAGAATGGAAAACACTAGAGATCTCTTTAAGAACATTAGAGATACCAAGGGAATATTTCATGCAAAGATGGGCTGAATAAAGGACAGAAATGCTATGGACCTAACACAAGCAGAAGATATTAAGAAGAGGTGGCAAGAATACACAGAAGAACTGTACAAAACAGAGCTTCACAACCAAGATAATCACTGTGGTGTGATCAATCACCTAGAGCCAGACATCCTGGAATGTGAAGTTAAGTGGGACTTAGAAAGCATCACTACGAACAGAGCTAGTGGAGGTGATGGAATTCCAGTTGAGCTATTTCAAATCCTGAATGATGACGCTGTGAAAGTGCTGCACTCAATATGCCAGCAAATTGGGAAAACTCAGCAGTGGCCACAGGACTGGAAAAGGTCACTTTTCATTCCAATCCCAAAGAAAGGCAATGCCAAAGAATGCTCAAACTACTGCACAATTGCACTCATCTCACATGCTAGTAAAGTAATGCTCAAAATTCTCCAAGCCAGGCTTCAGCAATATGTGAACTGTGAACTTCCTGATGTTCAAGCTCGTTTTAGAAAAGGCAGAGGAACCAGAGATCAAATTGCTAACATCTGCTGGATCATTGAAAAAGCAAGAGAGTTCCAGAAAAACATCTATTTCTGCTTTATTGACTATGCCAAAGCCTTTGACTGTGTGGATCACAATAAACTGTGGAAAATTCTGAAAGAGATGGGAATACCAGACCACCTGACCTGCCTCTTAAGAAACCTATATGCAGGTCAGGAAGCAATAGTTAGAACTGGACATGGAACAACAGACTGGTTCCAAATAGGAAAAGGAGTACGTCAAGGCTGTATATTGTCACCCTGCTTATTTAACTTCTATGTAGAGTACATCATGAGAAACGCTGGGCTGGAAGAAGCACAAGCTGGAATCAAGATTGCCGGGAGAAATATTAATAACCTCAGATATGCAGATGACACCATCCTTAAGGCAGAAAGTGAAGAGGAACTAAAAAGCCTTTTGATGAAAGTTAAAGAGGAGAGTGAAAAAGTTGGCTTAACGCTCAACATTCAGAAAACGAAGATTATGGCATCTGGTCCCATCACTTCATGGGAAATATATGGGGAAACAGTGGAAACAGTGTCAGACTTTATTTTCTGGGGCTCCAAAATCATTGCAGATGGTGATTGCAGCCATGAAATTAAAACTCTTACTCCTTGGAAGGAAAGTTTTGACCAAGCTAGATAGCATACTGAAAAGCAGAGACATTACTTTGCCAACAAAGGTCCATCTAGTCAAGGCTATGGTTTTTCCAGTGGTCATGTATGGATGTGAGAATTGGACTGTGAAGAAAGCTGAACACCGAAGAATTGATGCTTTTGAACTGTGGTGTTGGAGAAGACTCTTGAGAGTCCCTTAGATTGCAAGGAGATCCAACCAGTACATTCTAAAGGAGATCAGCCCTGGGTGTTCACTGATACTGAAGCTGAAACTCCAATACTTTGGCCACTTCATACGCAAAGTTGACTCATTGGCAAAGACTCTGATGCTAGGAGGGATTGGGGGCATGAGAAGAAGGGGACGACAGAGGATGAGATGGCTGGATGGCATCACCAACTCAATGGACATGAGTTTGAGTGAACTCAGGGAGTTGGTGATAGACAGCGAGGCCTGGTTGCTGCAGTTCATGGGGTCGCAAAGAGTTGGCCATGACTGAGCAACTGAGCACATCAGCACATCAGAGATTTAATTTATTGAAGGTATAAGGAAAACCAAGGGGACACAGGCTCTGCCATCTGCCTCACTGGGGGAGACAGATGCCTATATGGGGTTGCAGCAAAGCTTATTAAGCAGGTTTGTACCCAGGAAAAGCCCCAGGAAACCCAAGAGGGAGTATCAGTTCCACCTGAGAGTACTGAGAAGATGTTGCAGCCCCCGCCCCATCCCCGGGTCACAAATAAGAAAGGCGACGGGTTCGGGCTGGGGCAGAGGGGATGTCAAGCAGCAGCAAAGTTACAGGGATACAGAAGGGCATCTGCAAGATCAGGGGATTTTAAAGAGTGAAGGGTATATAGCCAAGAGGGTTGATGTGAGGTTGAGAGAGGGCTAGACTGCATCAGCTCACAGAGGGCTTTGACCTTGGACTGCAGAACTAGGCAGCACAGGGTTACAGAGCCCGTGTCTAGGAATTCACCCTTGGGGCCATGAGAAATTCTTCCCTGGTCCCCTGATTAGGTATTTCAGCCTGTTCACTGCAGACCAGGGAGAGGAGAGGCCTCAGCCCTGACACTTTCTGGGCTCCCCCTAGCTACTTGTTTTATCTTATCACAAGCCCAACACCCAGTCCCAGGGTCTTGGCAGCATCTCTGTTACCTCCGTCGAGGCTCTAGGTTGGCCTGAGTGTTGGTCCATTCTGCAGACTTGAGCACTATAGCAATAATCAGGAACCTTCGGATTTTCCTCTGGGTTCAAAACACTTCAGTTTCACCTAGTGCCAGCACCTGCCAGCTCTGCAGCTTGGAACCATCACAAACAAATTCTGTTCAGATAACTGCTATGAGCCCCCTGCCTCTCTTAAACTAACAAAAACACCCTTATCTCCCAACCAAAAAAAAAAATCCCCATTATTGTTCAAATGTGCCAACTTCCTATTTTCCCTGGCACACTGCCCCTTCTTCATTTCAGTTTCCCAGCAGCAGCCAACATTCCTGGCAACTTGAGCAGCAAAGCAGGTAGGTTCTGCCCATGTGTGTACAGGACCCAGGGTGTGGGAGGAGATGCCATGGCAGGCACAGCGGGGTTCTTCCCAGCTCTCCAAGAGCCCGAGGCATTTACAAGGCCAGCACGGGCAGCCAGCCTGCAGCCTACTCTAAACAAACACCCCCAAACTTGGCTGGAGTCACTGCAAGTCCTGTGTGTTCCGTTTGTCGTATACATTAACTCTTGATCCTCACAACAACCCTGTGAGGCAATTTTCAATTTTGGTTTCAAGGATGAGGAAACTGAAACTCAGAGTATTTAAATGGCTTTCCCCAGGCCACCTGGTAGAGATGGAACCTAGGCTTATGATTCTGCCTAAATCCTGTGCGTGTGACCCTATCCTTGGCATCACAGAGAGGAAGGAATGCTTTAAGAAGCACACACGCACACACACACACACACACACATACACAGTCATAGCCATCATGGCACCTGTTCCACTTTAAGAACCTCACATTGAACTGAGCAGAGTGCCTTCATCTGGGTAGGAGACCACGCTAAGATCACCATCAATTTTTACAAACGAACTTGACAGTGTTTTATCACACTGATGGCAGTCATCTGTTTGCAAGTCTGCTCCCCTCACCAGGCTGTGAGTACTCAGGTCTCCACAGGCCTCAGCACACCACTGATCCTAAAAGCACATTAAAAAAAAAGGTAATGAGAATGAGAAGCACGAGGACAGGTAAGGTGTCACTTTGGTCACCTTGCTCAGGCTATTGTGCTAATGTTAATGCTGTTGGTGACTAGCCGGCTCACAGACCCTTAGGTCAGGCCAGTCTGTTGGAGGCAGGTGAAGGTAAAACCAGTCTGATGGAGGTGGGCAGAGACACAGCCAGCAGCACCAGGGGCATCAGGACTGGGTGCCGAGTGGTGGGTCTCGGGGGACACAGCCAGTGCTGAGACAGGAAGTTCAACAGGAGACATGCTGGAGAGCACGGGGAAGCCCAACCTGAAAGATGGCAGTGCTGATGGGAAATGGTTAGAGGGCAGTGGTGTGACAGCCTTGGCCTGGAAAAGAACACGGTACCCACATTAACTAAGTCACCAGTGGGTGACCCTGCCATCAGGGGAGGGTTCCTTCTGGCCTCCTCTTACTGTACATCATCCTGAAGGCACCCTGCTCCCTCCAGCACACAGCTCTAAGAGCAAAGGTGTGCGTGCATTGAAGCTCTTAGGTCAGCTAAAGAAAGTGGAGGCATTGATGACAACGCCTTCCTTTGTCCAGCTCCAGGAGAGATGGAAGTCTAAACACAAATAGAGTGAGTAAAGAAGCTCGGGCACTTTTACTCCATGATGCCCAGTTATGACTCCCAGTCTCGTACCCGACTCGTGGGCCGAGATGTGACCGTGGCGTGATGTCAGTCTCAATTCTGGCTAACACAAGACAATGTCCAAGATGATAGATGCCCACCGTGTAGGCTGCATGGACAGCCCATGTGGATTTGAGAAAAGAAGATTCAGAGACAAAAGCATTTAGGAAAGAAAAGAAGTTTCATGTCCGAATCTTTGCGATCCCATGGACTGTAGCCTGCCAGGTTCCTCTGTCCATGGAATTCTCCAGGCCATAACACTGGACTGGGCAGCTATTCCCTTCTCTAGGGGATCTTCCTGACCCAGAAATCAAACTGGAGTCTCCTGCATTGGAGGCAGATTCTTTACCAGCTGAGCTACCGGGGAAGCCCAGGAAAGAAAAGAAGTTTACTTTAAAAAGGATTCAAGGGAATCTGTCTTCAGAAGGACAGGTTGGCAAAAATTAAAAGAAAATCCATAGAGATATTTAAATAGGGAAAACACTCAATATTAGAAAAAGCCACCTAGTTTCAATTAGCTGTCGTGGTAGAAAAGCAGCATGTGATTGTCATAACCTCAAAAGTCATAACTTGCGGTCAGATGTCAGCAGGGTAAAGTTTTTGTTCAAGTCAGGTAAGAATCAGATGACAACTCTACCCCTGAGGAAGCAGTTACAGTGGCTAGAAACCTATTATTGGACAAGGTCAAGGCTTCCTTTATTTGGGGAAGCAGAACTAGACATAGTGATCGATTTATTTTAATCTCCCATTGCAACCTAAGTTGACTTTTTTGTTTTCTTTGGTTGTGAAAAAATGATGTACACATTACTTAAAATAGCAGCATGGCAAAGTATCAATTTTGCTTTCAAATTTCCAGGTAGCTGGAACTCTTGTTACCACTTGCAAACCCCAAAAGGTAACAGTCGGAGAGCTGGAGAGAACTTGAAGATTGGAGCATCTCTTTGGAGAACTGCCAGGGCGCTGTGAGTCCAGTCAGAGAGCTGGAGAGAACCTGGAGATTGGAGTATCTCTTTAGAGAACTGCCAGGGCACTGTGAGTCCCAGCCCTCATGCCAAAGAGGAAGATGTGTGTGTGATGTGGACAGAAAGGAGGGGGCAGGAGAGCCATGCTGTTTGCTCAGAGGACTGCATTTGTCAGTGAAACAGTTCAAGAGGAGAAGCGGCAGAAGCAGCCTGGGCCAGGAGAAGGGGCTGCTGTTATGGTGTCAGTGCACTCCTGGAGGTCCAAGGATGTGTTGGTGTCTGCCCAGATCCAGATAGGAGCCCTAGCAGAAAGACCTTGCCTGGAGACCTTGGGGTCCCACCCCAGGGGTCTGCCTTGGAAGAATAAGGGCCAAAGTTGTACTGAGCGTCAGAGGGGTAGAGGGAGGAGTTACTAAATGACCAGCCAGACGATACACATCTACCACCAACAAGGGAATGGAAGGGAAAGGATTTTCAGCCTGGAAGAAAGAAATCCATCTTTCTTTCTTCATCTCCAAGAAAACCACCAAAGAGAAACTCATCCTTAGACACTTGCCAGGTCAGACAAAACTGAAATCAGACCAGGGCTGGTCAAATAAGACCCTTCCTATCTTTTCCTTTCCTTCCTCTCACCACTGCAACTTTTGGAGTCATCTGAATGTAAAGCAAGTCTGATGTGCAAAAAAGCAGTGATGTCAGGAGAGCCAGTGTCCAAGGCAGGTTTGTTCCATCAGAGGTCCTGGCTGGGGAGACAGAGAAGATTCATGTTTAAAGTTTAGGGTTTGTGTTTTAAAAATGAAATTACACAGGGCTTCCCTAGAGGCTCAGTGGTAAAGAATCCACCTGCTAATGCAGGAGACACAGGTTTGACCCCTGGTCTGGGAAGATCCTACATGCTGTGGAGCAACTAAGCCCATGCACCACAACTACTGAGCCTGTGCTCTAGAGTCCAGGAACCACAAGTCCTGAGCCCATGTGCTGCAAGTACTGAAGCCCACAAGTCCTAGAGCCTGTTCTACACAAGAGAAGCCACCGCAGTGAGAAACTGCACCCCAATAGAGAGTAGCCCCCACTCTCCACAGCTAGAGAAAAGCCCAAGCAGCAACAAAGACCCAGAACAGCTAAAAATAAAAATTACATTGTAATTGACATTTTAATTATTACTGGAGATGATTTAAAGGGCTAAGGTGACTGGGGACTTTTATTACATAGAAGTTATGGTACCAGCATGAGATTTCATCTCAGGCCAAAGAACCAGCCCCACAGCAGGAGTGGGGTGAGAAAAGATGAGGTCTCTGTAATATTGCTGTTATGAGTCCTGCCCCCTTGATGACCAGTTAAAGCAGTGTACTAGCTTCCCACAAGTGCTGTAACACATGACTGCAAACACAGTGTATTAAAATATCACAAATGTATAATCTTACCGTTCTGAACATTAGAAGTCCAAAGTGGGTTTTACAAGCCAAAATCAAGCCTGTGTTCCTTCTGCAGGTTCCAGGGGAGGATCTGTTGCTTACCCTTCACAACTTCTAGAGGCTGCCCACATTCCTTGGCTCAGAGTCTCAAATCATGTCATGGGTTCTAGTTCTCCCTCAGCTTCCATCATTATGTTGCCTTCCATCTAGCTGACTCTCCTGCCTCCCTCTTTAAGGACCCTTGTGATTCATCGACCACTCCTCTCCTAATAATCCAGGGTAATCTTCCCATTTCAATATCCTCCGCATAATACTTCAGCAAAGTCTCCTTTACCATGTAAGGCAATGTCTTCATGTTTGCTTAGTCGCTCAGTCATGTCCGACTCTTTGCAACCCCATGGACTGTAGCCTGCCAGGCTTCTCTGTCCTCTGTCCATGGGGATTCTCCAGGCAAGAATATATGAGTGGATTGGTTGCCCTCCTCCAGGGGATCTTCCCAACTCAGGGATCAAACCCAGCTCTCCCAAATATACTGTATGAGCCACCAAGGAAACCCAATGTATCCATAGGTTCTGGGAACTGGGATGTGGATATCTCTGGGGGACCATTATCCAACCTACCACGAGTGGACAAGTGAACTTAAAAAAAAAAAAAGCCACTTTATTCTCTGAATCTTTCTTTTTTCCTTTGTATATGGGGATAATAATACCTACTCTGCAAGATTATAGGATTTAAAGAAGGTCTGATGTGAAACACTGCATAGCATCTCAGTAAGTGCTTTATAAGAATTCATACTTTACATGCAGTCACTTGATAAATTTGTTAAATCCCGATTATGTACTGGGCAGTGTTCTAAGTGCTGAAATATGCATTGCTAAAAAGAGAGGAAATTGGGAGAAAGTGAGGGCTTTGGATGTTCTAAAAGAGTAGGTTCTGAAATTGGGAAAATAATTCAGAAAAGTGAAGCAATCACCTGGTTGATTTTATCAAGTACTGATGATAATTAATCTAAGTAGTGGGGGATCTCATTAAAATACTTGGCTCATATCTACTTTCCAAGAAATATTGACCTGTGTGTATGTGCTGCGCGCATGCTTAGTCGTTTCAGTCGTGTCCGACTCTTTGCGACCCCATGGACTGTAGCCTGCCAGGCTCCTCTGTCCATGGGATCCCCCAGGCAAGAATACTGGAGTGTGTTGCCACGCCCTCCTCCAGGGGATCTTCCCGACCCCGGGATCGGACCCATGTCTCTTAAATCTCCTGCATTGGCAGGCGGGTTCTTTACCACTAGCGCCACCTGGGAAGCCCCCAGGTATATATACTAATGGGATACAAAATTAAAGTGCAAAATATTCTCATGCCCTAGGTGTTTGTAGGGATTAATTCTGAGGCTTAAAAGGACTCTACGGCAGAGCAATGACTGCAGTCTGGAAGCAAATTAGTTTGTAAATACACAGTATTAAGGCTAAGTCCTGCCTCAGGTCTAAGGGGTTTATATCAAACCTTCCGGGGGTCCTGTAAACGGTGTTAAACTAAATAAACAGGGAGATCATCAGACTGAGGTGGCTCTAATGCCATGGCAGCCCATTTAGCAAACCACACTTTATGCCTGTGAATGTCTCAAGATTACAAAATCGAAACATAAGGACAACCAATCACAAACAGCCACCGAGGCTTGCAGTTAGAGCCCATCAATAATTTCCTTACCTTGCTTCCGCCTTTCCTCTATAAAATTCTCTCCCTAAGTTCCTGTCCACAGAGGGCTCCTAACCATTTGCACTCTGGCACCGCCCAATTGAAATTGATCTTTGTTCAAATAAACTCTTAAAGTTTTTAATATGCTTCAGTTTATCTTTTAACAATGGGTACCTAACAGAGGTTGAATCATAAAGTTGAGGCAGTGACTTTATAGGTTTGGCTCCCCAGATAGAATATGGAAATAATACTAAATTAAGAAGCAAATGAGAAAGATAAGGATTGTAGGGGAAAGGGAAAGCTGCCCAAGAATTGCTTAACAGAGCACAAAACCTTTACTGTTGGTAGAATTATAACACTTCCTATCTAGAAGAGTCTCAAAATTCTATACTGGCTATAATCAAAGTGGATGTCTTACATCTAAGGAGCAAGGAGCATTCCATACACATTTTTTTTCCTGAGCTTGACTTTTTTCCACTTGGCAATATATATATTGAATTTTTCTATTTAAAATAAAGAGATGAGGAATACTTTTTTATGATGAAGAAATCTGAGGCTAGCACAGGGAACTATATTTAATATCCTGTAATAAACCATAATGGAAAACAATATGAAAAGAATATATATATTTGTATAACTAAATCACTTTGCTGTATACATAGAAACTAACACAACACTGTAAATCAACTAAATTTCAATTAAAAGAAATCTGAATATATTTGTAAGACAAGGAAAAGAAATCAGTGAAGGAAGCAAAACATGCCTATGAAAACCATAACTATGAAGACTGTAAAATGTGGAAATGCACAACACTGTAGGAAGTGTACAACTGTAATTTTGAAAAGTTAGCAAATAGGGAAGGAAATATGAAAATATTCTAGCTGTGTGTGATAAGGTGGTAGAATTGTGGTTGATATATCCTCTTTGTTTCCTAACGTTCTGAAATGTTTGCACAGTATTCAAATTAAAATAATTTCAATAAGTTACTTTTGATACAACAGTACAGACAAAGGCATATTATTTACAACTGAGGACCTTGAGACTTCTGATCCCATTTTGTAACCTTTTCTCTTGGGCATTATTTCCACTCTTACTCTCTTAAATCTTCAAATTTTTACTATCATTCCTTGTATTTTTATCAGATCTTCCCCTAGTGTCGCATTAGAATTGTTTCTCATTTGGGTTAAGCCAGCTCTTTAAGAACAAAAAATTTCTTTTAAAAAGAGCACTTCATTTTGGCTGTGCTGGGTCCTCAATGCTCGGGCTTTTTTCTAGTTGTGGCAAACGGGGGTTGCTCTCTAGCTGTAGCGTGCAGGCTTCTCGGTGCAGTGGTTTCTCTTGTTGTGATGCCCAGGCTCTAGGGCACAGGCTCAATAATCGCGGTGCATGGGCTTAGTTGCTCCGAGGCATGTGAGATCTTCCTGAATCAAGGATTGAATCCTCCTGCATTGGCAGGCGGATTCTTCACCACCAAGCCACGAGGGAAACCCAATGGACTATTTCTTTCATTGTCTCTAGCATTTTGACAATTTATAATTAAGCCCTTGAACCCCATATTCCATCATAAATCCTCATTTTGATACAGGTCCACAAGTAAACACTGGCTGCACAGCAGTGTCATCAGAATTCTTGAAATCTTTTTGCTTGAAATACACCATTAAGGTACTGTTTACAAAATACTAAAAAGAGGTGAAATTGTAACAGGATTATCAACATAGCAAAAAATCAATACTAACCAACAGCAATAGAGACCTTGTTTCTCTGGGCAAGCAAAAATATGGCTGGCTAGGAAATATGGTTCAAGTAGACTGTTATCAAGACCTGAAAAACCCTTCTTTTTTTTTTTTTTTTCTGTTAAAACACATGTCCATTAATATCTAGTGGAAATGTAAATATCTTATCAGGAGACTGGGCTCTGCTTACAGGATACCAAAATTTCACTGATGTCTTTCTTTACCTTTTAAAATTTGGTCTCAGAGGCTCCTATTCATCTCAGAAGCCCAAGAGAAAAAACAAATAACATGTGAAATAAATTTAAAATGCTAGTATTTTGTCTACACCCTCCACACATAACCTCTCCAAATTCACATCTTTCCATAGCTGGGACAGTAAACAATTAAAACTCTTTCTTTTATAATGGTATTGGCCTTTGGGCTTCTTAGGAAATCACTTTAATTACCTCCAATTCTGTCAGCACATTGAGAGCAATATTATTGTCCCATTTTACAGATAAGAAGACTGAGGCTCAGAGAGATAAGTGTCTTTCTATTGAAGAGACCAGACCCCAGAAACCTGACTAGGACTCTTTCCATATTACTACACTGGGCATAAATGGGCATTATCATGGCAATAACATGGTAGCTACAAACATTAAAAGAATTGATGCAGGTATAAATCTGAACAATTCCTTTATATTCTCCACTGGGACTTTCATATAGTTTGTTTCTACCCTCCAAGGACAGAGCTATTTCAAAAGTCAACCATGATCTTGTCAGAGCTTTGGTGTCTCTTTGGACCTTTTGCCTTTGAATCAAGCCACTCTACCTGACCATTTCCACCCTCCTTTCCAACCCTCATCCTAATTTTGGTCTGACCTCAGGCTCTCCCTAAGACCAACATCCAATCCCTGATTCCTTCTGCCTCTAGCACTTCAGTCCTCATCAGCTTCTTTTGACCTCCCCAACCCTGCTCTGGAATTTCTGGCTCTGGTCCCTTCAAGAAGCTTCAGAGCAGAGGCCAGCACCAAATTATCTGGCCTTCCTGGGCCTGAAGAGAGAATCTTTCCTTCTCTCCCGTCATCTCTGACTCACACCAAGCCCAAGTCTCGAGCTGCCTTAAGGGGACAATCATAAGGAATCAAGGACACTGGGCCTTGCTTTACGCACTCAGACTGGTGGGATTCCAAAGTTCCAAGGAAGGGGAGAGTCCTTGAACATGAGGATTCTGGGAGACAGAGGACTTGGAAGTATCCAGTGAGCAAAACCTAAAATGAAAAGCATATGTGTCAAGACTGTAACTGCTGGAGACTTGAGACACGGGGCGGAGCCTGGAGCCCAGCAGTGCCTTTAGCTCCGTCTTGCAGAGGAATGCAGCCCATGGGAGTCTGTGGCAGGGAGAAGTGAGAGCATCTCCAGAGTGTCCCTCGTGCCCTGACTTGACCACGAGCCACCCCGCCTCATAAATTTCCCCTACCCCAGAGAGGCCTCCTAGACCCTGCTTCCAGCTCCATGATTATTCATCATTTTCCATGCAGGAAACCAGGAAAACAACTTCTTTGAAATAGCCAGACTACCTAGGAGATGATATTTCAGTCTTTTTTTTTGTAACTTGAAGGAACAAAGACCCATCAATCCAGAGCATACATTCACTGAATATCAACAAGAAGGTGAATGATGTGCTTAATGCAAAGAAGTGTGCAGTGTGGTCCCTGCCTTCTGGTCTAGTTGGGGTGACAGGACACAGGCCTGTGGGACTCTTATCACTGTTATACTGTGATTCAAGGCAGCAGATGCTGGGACAGACTCTTGGACCCAGCTTGTTTCCTGGCCAAAGCTGGAGAATCTGCACTAGCAGGGCCATTCTTGTTCCCAGTTCCTGGGCCCTACCGTGATCCGATGCAAAAAAGTTTAGTCAGACACATTGTGGAGTTTAGCGTCAAGTCTTATTAGCAACTAATTTAGCCCCAGTTTTGATAACTGTTGGTGTCAACCAGTCCCCTTTTGGAACACCTCACTCAGTTCTCACTCAGCTCTCATTTCTTGTGTGTGTCCCATTCTACTTGAAGGCCTGGAAGTTTCCTCCATTCCCAGCCTTTTATTCATGCCATCCACTTGTCCTCATGACTTCCCAAGTGTCCCCCTGAAAGGTTGTTGTTGAATCACGTGAATACACTGGGATTCTTGGCCCCTGGAGAAGAATTCAATCCGGGGCCAGAGACGAGGCTTGATCGCTCAGAGTTTTGTGTAATAAAGTTTTATTAAAGTATAAAGGAGATAGAGAAAGCTTCTGACATAGGCATCAGAAGGGGGCAGAAAGAGTACCCCCCTGCTAGTCTTCAGCTGGATGTTATATAGTCACTAGCAGTCTGTTAATGAAAAAAAGGAATGTCTTAAAATTCAGAATGGCACCAGGCCCCTCACCCATAAGATGCATTTTGGGATAATCTTGGCACCAAATGGTTTATCCTGGGCCATAAAATGATTAACTTGAATCTTGAAGAAGGTTCACCATACAAATAGTTTCATTTACATAGATTAGGGGAACAATATCTGAGTTTAACATACTGGTTTGTCAAGTAGGTTCTGGTCCAAGAGGCGGAACCGACTTGGAGACAGAGTTTAGGGTAAAGGCATAGTACATTAGCATAGCTTAAGACAAATATTTCCATAAGAAAAAGGCATTGGTTATCTCTAGGCTCAAGAATAGCTAACTTCAGGCGAAACCAGGTGTCATTATGGCAACACAGTATTTTAAGAGAAACCTCCCTTTAAATTTGTATAGAGAAGGAAAAAATATTGCTAGTTTGTTTCCTCCTGTCTCTTAAGAGAGATAAAAATGTCTGACACTTGCAGGCTATTTCCTCCATTTGGAGACCCCTGGCCTTCCTGCCTGTTACCCTCTCATTTTCATCGACTCCAGTCCCCAGGTCCTGGTCTACAAAGACTGTGAAAAGTTTGTCCTTTCTTTCTCCTTGAGAATTCCAGACCCCTCTCTTCTTGGGGACCCCTAGATTTCCTATCAACCTGCCTAGGAAATGACTCTCTCACCCCAACCCAGATTCCCAGTCCGTATGTTCTGTCTACAGCTAAACAACGAATCTTGTGGGGCTTTTCTGGAAAAGCGCGAGTGACAAAAGGCTAAGATACAGTAGCTATCAAGACCCAGGGTCTCATGCTACCCATGTGAGCATGAGAACAACTGTGGCAGCTGCAGAACACTGCCCTCAAAGTCATAACATCCCATTGAAAGTAAAGCCAGTCATCAAAATCTACAAGTAATAAATGCTGGAGAAGGGGTGGAGAGAAAGGAACCCTCCTACACTGTTGGTGGGAATTTAACCTGGTGCAGTCACTACGGAGAATAGCTCGGAGGTTCCTTGCTGCTGCTGCTGCTGCTGCTAAGTCGCGTCAGTCGTGTCCGACTCTGTGCGACCCCATAGACGGCAGCCCACCAGGCTTCCCCGTCCCTGGGATTCTCCAAGCAAGAACACTGGAGTGGGTTGCCATTTCCTTCTCCAATGCATGAAAGTGAAAAGTGAAAGTGAAGTCGCTCAGTTGTGTCCGACTCTAGCGACCCCATGGACTACAGCCTACCAGGCTCCTCCATCCATGGGATTTTCCAGGCAAAAGTACTGGAGTGGGGTGCCATTGCCTTCTCCGTGGAGGTTCCTTAGAAAACTAAAATATAACTGCCAAAGGATACAGCAATCCCATTCCTAGGTATATGTGCAGAGAAAACCATGGTTCAAAAGGATGCATGCCCCGCAACATTCATTGCAGTGCTGTTTACAATAGCCAAGACATCAAAGCAGCCTAATGTCTATTGACAGATGAATGGATAAAGAAGATGTGATACATATATACAGTGGAATATTGCTCAGCCATTAAAAAGTAATGAAATAATGCCATTTGCAGCCACATGAATGAACCCAGAGATTATCATACTAAATTAAGTCAGAGAAAGACAAATATATGATATCACTTATATGTGGAATTTAAAATATAGTTCAAATGAATCTGTATACAAAACAGAAACAGACTCACAGACATGAAAATAAACAAAGGGGAGAGGGAGAGGGGAGGGATAAATTAAGAGCATGGGTTTAAACAGATACAAACCACTATACATAAAATTAACAAGCAACAAAGTTTTATTGTATAGCATAGGGAATTAGCACAGGAAAATATATTCAGTATTTTGAAATAACCTATAATGGGAAATAATCTGAATATATATATATATCACAAAGTAATAGCTGAATCACTTTGCTGAAACTAACACAATATTGTAAATCAACTATACTTCAATTAAAAAAGAGCAAGAGTGAAGCCAGACTCTGGCTTGTGTAACCCAATCCTAGTGTTTCACCTCAGCCACCTGTCTCTTTAGAAACTGCCAACTTAGACCAAAGTTCAAACAAGTTATAATTCCCACAAGCAGCCGCATTTCCATTAAACAATTTAGTTATCAGATTAACTTTGACCCTGATACCTGCCAGGCCAAACCAATTTGCAAGGATTTTAGAGAGCCCATGTTCTGAGGTTTTGTTACCCATGTTGTTTTTTGAAATTACATAATTTTAAACACTTGACTTTAGATATCATGAAAGCTTTTTGTCTGGAGGGATTTCTGCATCGTGCGTGTATGTGTGTGTTGGGTTTACAGTAACTCCATAATTCTCACATTTAAACATGGTGAATTCAGAGTTTAAACTCCATCAGTTCAAGATTTCCCACCTCTCTCTACCTTTCATTCCTCCTTTCAACAGGGAGGCATATGTACAGAGAACCGTTGTCAGAGGTGCCTGGCTGTGCTGAGTGGTGGTTTCACGGTGCTCAGCTGGTCTTCATTCCTATGAACCGGTCACAGTACAGATGCTCACGTCTCATCATGGCCTCTGCTCTCTGGGCCCACACACTCTACTTCTTGGTTCTGACACCAGGCCTTTCTGGGTGGACCAACTGGCTCTCAGTCACTGCTGAGCTCCTCTTGGGGTGCCCTGGGGAATTCTATATGCTTTCTGGGGCCTTATCACACCACGTGAGCTTACCCCAACTCCACAGGTTTGGCATTACTCCCTCAGCCACTTCTGTCCTCCCAGGCAGGCCCCACGACAAGGCATTCATCTAGTAGCATTTAAAAAGTGATGACCAGGGCTTCCCTGGTGGCTCAGTGGTGGAGAGTCTGCCTGCCAATGTAGGAAATATGAGTTCAATCCCTGGCCCAGGAGGACCCCACATGCGGAGGAGCAACTAAGCCCATGCATCACAACTATGGAGCCTGTGTTTTACAGCCCGGGAGCTGCAGCTACTGAGCCCAAGGGCCACAACTCCTGAAGCCCGTGCTTCTGCAACAAGAGAAGGCACCGCAACAAGAAGCCTCCCTGCCAAAACTAGAGAATAGCCCTGCTCGCCGAAATGAGAGAAAAGCCTCTGCAGCAACAAAGACCCAGCACAGCCATAAATAAATAAATAAAACTATAAAAGAATAAAGTGATGACCAATGTTGTCAGAGATCTAAAAAGAAAAAATATAAATACACACACACACACACAAAACATAAACATGTCTTCTTGTTTTCCTAAACAGTTTATTGGAAATTATCTGACATGCATTTATCAGATAATATTGATAGAGTGCCTACTATGTGGCAAGTACTATTCTAGGTACTGGGGATACAGTATAATCAAGACAAGATGAAAATCCTGATCTCATGGAAGTTAGAGTCTAATGTGTCAAGGTAGATAATAAACAGGCTTCTCCTGTGGCGTTAGTGGTAAAGAACCTACCTGCCAATGCAGAAGACATAGAGATGAGGGTTCGATCCCTAGGTCGGGAGGATCCCCTGGCAGAGGGCATGGCAACCCACTCCAGGATTCTTGCCTGGGAAATCCCATGGACAGAGGAGCCTGGAGAACTATAGTCTAAAGGGTCGAAAAGAATGGGACACAACTGAAGCAACTTAGCAACCACGTACACATATTTCACTGTGAAAACAGCTTATTTTAATCCTTACCTCCAAACAACCCATGAAATATTAAACTTTCCCTGAAACAGGACACACCTAAAAGCTTCTGAGCAATTCTCACGGTGTCAGAGTTACAGATTCCCAGGATTGTGCATGCTGTGGATTATTTATCAAAGTATTAAAAGCACTGAAATGATCTCTTTTACAACAGTATAAATATCCATTACCAAGTGCTTGTTATGTGCCAGGTCTTTGCATGTATTATCTCTAATCTTAGTACAATCCTAAATTAGATGGACGTTGTTATTCTCAGTAATAAACTTGAGGCTGATACAAGTTTAGTAAATTACCTGAGGTCACTTAGGTATTAGGTGGCTGAGCCTTAATGGAACTCAAATGGTCTGATATCGCTCTGCCTCTGCACCAATAGTAGGGGAGTGCATAGAAAGAAAAGCAAAATTCTAAGTAGGAAATCTTGGAGTGCTCCTTTAAGCAAAACCATTCCTTTATATTTAAGAGTGTGCACACGTGAGCTGGAAGAGTTAGGGAGAAGTTTGGCTTGAAGAGGAGAGGATGAAACAGAACATTTGTTAAATCTGAAGTTTGTAGAAACTGACCATTGAGGACCAAACAGAAATGGTAAAACATCTTAGGAAGTATAATACAGGAAGGCGTAAAAATAGAATCCATTTTGCAAATGTTCAGGTCGCATATAAGCTTCTGGGAACAGAGCTTGAGGAGGTGGGGGAGGAGGTAAGGAAGCTGACCCAGGGCAACTGTTGTGTGGGCATGAGCTGTTCTGTGCTTAGTCGCTCAGTTGTGTCTGACTCACTGAAACTGAATGGACTATAGCCCTCCAGGTTCCTCTGTCTGTGAGAGTTCTCCAGGCAAGAATACTGGAGTGAGTTGCCATGCCCTCCTCCAGGGGAGCTTCCCAACCCAGGGATCGAACCCAGGTCTCCAGCATTGCAGGCGATTCTTTACCGACTGAGACACCAGGGAAGCCTGGTGTGTGTAGGCATAGTGTGTGGACATAGATACTGCCATAGTCCTTACCCCCGACCCAAATCCTCACTGCGACCTCCTTTGTTCCTCACACCCCAAAACTGAGCAAGCCCTCTCCAGCCCCCAGGAAGCCAGCCTTCCAACAAGATGGCACCCTCTGTCCCTGCATCCTCTGTCTTGGCCCTGGACCCAGCCTCCCAGGCACAGGCAAGTTATCCCAGGCTGTTCCACCAGTCCATGCCTCCCCATGCTCTGGGTGAGGCTCCGTGAAAATCAAACTCTCCACCTGTGTCCCCCACTTCATGGTGCCTTCCAGAGTGTGTTCTAGGAAAGTACCCTGGGAACTGAGTTAATCTCCATCAGAATCAGCCCTGGGTGCTGTGTTCCCACTCAGGAACCACGAGGGAGAAAGCAGAAGGAAGAGCACAGATCAGCCCTGCCCGGGAGGGGGCCTTGTAGCTAATCAGCCCTTCAGCGTCTCGGCTTCTGCCCCCATTGGACTCTTTCACTTTGTCTTGTCTTGTAGACATGCCTTCTCTTCCACAAGATTATAAGTTCCTTGAAGGCAGCCCAGAGGAAATGCTTCATAAACCTTCTCTGAAATGAAGTGAAAGTCGCTCAGTTGTGTCTGACTCTTTGTGACACCATGGACTGTAGCCTACCAGGCTCCTCCATCCATGGAATTCTCCAGGCAAGAATACTGTAGTGGGTTGCCATTCCCTTCTCCAGGGATCTTCCCGACCCAGGGCTCGAAGCTGGGTCTCCTGCATTGCAGGCGATCCTTTACCATCTGAGTTACCAGTGAAGCAAGCCCAAGCCTTCTCTAAGTTTCCATAATCACGCTCTCCTCTTTAGAAGAGGATGAACCAATGGGGACTCGTCAGTCCAGACTAACGCACTTAGGGGTGAGCTCAGGACATCAGGAAATCTCTCTGCTTTCACCCTCTCCTCTTTTCCTCACCTGGTCCTTTCCCTTTCTGGATTTCTATTCCTGGGAAGAAAAATGACATTGTAACCATGACCACATTACAGTGAATGGAAACACAAAGAACAGAACTGATTAAACTGTTTGGGGTTTCTTGTCACATGATGTACCTGGAACCAAATCCACATCCAATGTTCTATTCAAATCTCTTTAAGATTTTTAGCCTTTTCTGTGCATTAGTTATTTTACTAATTATTTTTATTTGTCCCCTTTCAAAGAATGTATCTACTTTTTATTTTTTAAAGTGTCCTTAAGATATCCATTTTCAGAAAAACTTTCTGGAAGGTAAACGTTATGTTTGCTTTCCAGAATAGTTATAGCATTAATATCTCAGGGTAAAGTACATTAGGACATTCTCTCTAAGCCTTATTTCCACAGGATTTACTTCTTAAGGTTGTGTCTGTGCTTAGTCACTCAGTCATGTCTGACTCTCTGCAACACCATGGACTGTAGCCACCAGGCTCCTCTGTCCATGGGATTTCCCAGACAAAAATACTGGAGTGGGTTGCCATTCCCTTCTCCAGGGATCTTTCTGACCCAGGGATCAAACCCAGGTCTTCTGTATTACAGGTAGATTCTTTACCGTCTGAGCTACCAGTGAAGCCCAAGCCTTCTCTACGGTTCCATAATCATGCTCTCCTCTTTAGAAGAGGGCAAACCATTGTGGCCCATCAGCAAGGAAAACTCAGTCCAGACTAACGCACTTTGGAGTGAGCTCAGGGTATCAGGAAACCTCTCTGCTCTCATACTTTCCTCTTTTTCTCACCTGATCCTTTCCCTTTCAGGAATTCTGTTCCTGGGAACAAAAATGATATTGTAATCATGACCACATTACAGTGAATGGAAACACAAAGAACATAACCGATTAAACAGTTTGGGGTTTAATTTGCCCAGGTCTCCTGGGATTAGCAGGTGGATTTTTTTTTTTTTTACCACCAAGCCACCAGGGAAGCCCTTTTTAAGGTTAGTGCCTGTAAAAAGGTTGGGAGATGGATGAAGTTTGTTTTCAAATTCTCCCTGTTTTGCCAACCCAATGTCTCTATGTGCAACAGGCTCCTTAGCCCACGTCTCTACTGCTGCTAAGTCACTTCAGTCGTGTCTGACTCTGTGTGACCCCATAGACAGCAGCCCACCAGGCTCCCCCGTCCCTGGGATTCTCCATGCAAGAACACTGGAGCGGGCTTCCATTTCTTCTCCAAGGCATCAAAGTGAAAAGTGAAAGTGAAGTCACTCAGTCATGTCCAACCCTCAGTGACCCCATGGACTGCAGCCTTCTAGGCTCCTCCATCCACGGGATTTTCCAGGCAAGAGTACTGGAGTGGGGTGCCATTGCCTTCTAGTGTGTGCCGTAGCCCACATCTAGAGTCTTCCAAAGAGAGGAACTAGGGTTAAGAACTGGACCTCTCCTGCCAGCCTGCCTGGGTTCAAATCCAAGCTCTACCCCTTCCTAGTCGTGTGACCTTGGGCAAGATACTAGATTCCACTGTCGCTCATTCTGCTCGTTTGCAAAGTAGGAACAATAATGCCACGAGCAGTGGTCCCCAACCTTTTTGGCACAGGGACCAGTCTTACGGAAGACAGTTTTTCTCCATGGGCACTGGGGGCGAGGGAAGAGGCAGTGGTTTGGGGATGATTCAAGAGCATTACATTTATTTTGCACTTTATTTCTATCACTGTTACATCAGCTCCACCTCAGATCATCAGGCATTAGATCCCAGAGGTTGGGGACCCCTGGCCTTGAGCATGAAATACCTGAATAAATTTCAAGTACTTAGAACAGTGCCTTGCACTCAGAATGAGATGGTAAATAATAATACTTTAAAAAACTGTGACCTTCTGCCCAAATAAAACCTCCAAAAGAAGGATCAAGAATTGTCCCTCTCAATAGGGTCCTGATCACCCCACCCCATCACAATTTCCTTTCCTTCCTGTTCTCACCCTTCCTCCAATCGCACATTGCTTGGCAGTTGCAGGAAGACACAGCTCCAGGACGGCTGTATCCTCCCATCAGCCCTCCCCTCATCACATCCCTGAGTGCTGGTAGCACCCACTCCTGTCCTAACACTCTTGTCTTCCTCGATCCCTTGTCTTTCTTTGCCCCCAGGTAGCTCTGGGTAGGGGCTACATTCACCAACCACTGCTTGGCCTTCCTGCCAGGCTCACCACCTGCCAGGCTCACCAGTAAGCTAGCAGCCCCATCCCAAAAGGTACCCATCACAGAAGGCTTTCAGCCCCAAGCAGCTTGAAAAGATCTTGGGATAGGCTTCTTACTTAGAAGCCTGATCCTCTGTGACCAAGATTGGTTCTTCTCTGGGAGTCAAGAGATTGCCCAGCACTGCCCTTCTCCTCCTACTCAAAACAACCTCACTTCCAGAGGCAAAAGCATTGCCTTTTGCCATGTGGGACAGAGTCCAAGCCCTCCTTGCTGAGATTCTGGTGAGAGACCAGCTCATTTTCACGCACGAATCCCTCATTGTTGATTTTTTTTTCCGCTTTGCTTTGAGGAGGGGCCCAGCCCGGGACACCCAAAGAGGTGAATGTACTTTTTCATCACACCCCTCCATAGATGAACCTCTGCCCCGCACCTAACTCAGGGGTTTTCTCCAGCAACAACGTCCCTTCTCCCAGCATTGCTTCCCAGCCCCACCCAGTCTCTGAGGTCCTGATGCAGACAGCATGGGGAGCACACAAAGGTTCCCTTCTCACACTCCGTTCTCCCAAAGGTGGGCACACACACACACATGTGATCAACACCTATAGTCCCTGGTGATCACTCCAGAGCCAGGGACTTGGTAGGATATGCAGAGTCAGCCTCAGCATCTCCACCGCAGGCTGGGAGTAGGCTGAGTGGGCCCAGAGGTACCAGAGTCAGAGGATGGAGGGATACAGCGGGACGAGGCTGGGGGCTGAAACACAAGTCCACCCTGTGCAAAGTCAGCCGGGAGAGCTGAGCTTCTAGACTTCCAGCTAAGAAGGTGGACATGAGTTCCCTGGTGGTCCAGTGGCTAAGATTCCTCACTCCCAATGAAGGGGACCTGAGTTCGATCCATGGTCAGGGAACTAGATCCCACATGCTGCAACGAAAAGTTCACATGCTGTGACTGAAAGATTCTGCAAGGGGTGACGAAGGCCGAAGCTCCTGTGTGCCACAACCAAGATCTGGTGCAGCCAAATACATAAACAAATAATTTTTTTAAAGAAGGAGGTCCCACTGTGACTCTGCGTCTGCAAACATCCTTTCATTTCAGTCCTGGTCTAAAGGGAACAACCTGACAGGTACCTGAAATAGGCTAGTAATTAACATATTTATTGATTTAATCCTCCCAAGAACTCTCCAGGGTAGGTGGTGTTACACCTTGATTTCACACTAAGGAAACACAGGGAAAAAAGTAAATCTCTGAAGGTCACATGGCTCATAAGTAGAAGAGAGATGGTTAAAATCCAAAATCTATGCTCTTAACCACTACCTTGTTTATCCTGGCTCAGAGGCCCCACTGGTCTGCAGTCACTGGGCTTGAAAATCTAGGCTTTTATTTCTGAGCCTTAGTTGTCTCTTCACACACATATTTCACAGTTCGTTGTGAGAATTAAATCTATGCATGTAGATCTATGCATGGTGCCTCACTAGTAAACACGAGCAATGTGAGTTATCAACAACATCGCCATCACTACTATTACTAAGTGCCAAATGCCCACAGATCCATGTTTCCAGGTTTGCCTGCCCCTCGCACTCTCCCTCACCTGTTGCCCTGCGATAAGGTAGGTCTCTGATACTCACAGTTACTCCCAGGCTGTCTCCACCTTAGTTTCCAAGCTACTATGTAACTCAGTGGGCTTCCCTTGTGGCTCAGCTGGTAAAGAATCTGCCTGCAATGTGGGAGACCTGAGTTTGATCCCTGGGTTGGGAAGATCTCCTGGAGAAGGGAAAGGCTACCCACTCCAGTATTCTGGCCTGGAGAATTCCATGAACCGTATAGTCCATGGGGTCACAGTCAGACACGACTGAGCAACTTTTACTAACTCACTGACTCATGTAGCTCAGTTGGTAAAGAATCTGCCTGCAATGCAGGAGACCAGGGTTCAATTCCTGGGTCAGGAAGATCTCTTGGAGAAGAAAATGGCAGCCCACCCCAGTATTCTTGCCTGGAGAATCCCATGGACAGAGGAGCCTGCCTGGCTACAATCCATGGCGTCACATGGACTGACTTAGTGGCTAAACCATCACCATGAATGTACATAGAGCTGAGGCTTAGCAAGATTAAACACTGCGCTCAAGGATCATTCTTTCAGGTTCTAAGACAGATCTCTGTAAAATCGAGTGGGGTGTTTTAATGGTTTTTTAAATTATAAACTCAGCTTTGAAAAAAAAGATTATGAATAAAGAAAAGCATGACCACAATCGCACACTCCTAATAGCAGTAATATTCATGATATGTATTACTTGCTGAGTTTTGTCTCTCTCTGCAAAGACTGACTTTTCTCCCGATTTACTGCCTCTGTGGAGCAGTGGGAAGCGTTCCTCACTGCAGCATTGAGGGAGCCCAGAAATACTCACTGTGGGAATCTACAGTGACCATGGAACAAATCCAGAATGACTCCAATTTGACCCTGGGAGAAAAATAGCATAATCAAGTACGGATATAAAATTAAGTCAAGCAAGTGTCCCTTTAGAGACAAATCTGTCTCTTTCAGCCATTAGTTTTTAAAATATTTTAATTAATGCATTTTTGACAGTTAAAAACTGTATATATCTAAGGTGTTTAAGGTAATGTTTTGATACATGTATGCACTGTGCAGTGATTATCACAATCTAGTTAACACACCCATCACCTCCCACAGTTACTTTGTGTATATTTGTGTTGAAAAACTTGAGATCTACTCTCTTAGCAAAGTTCTAGTGTGTAATACATTACTATTAACTACAGTCACCATGCTGTACAGATGGTGTACAGGATTCCAGAATTTATGCACCTTATAACTGAAAGTTTCTATCCCATGACTAATATCTCTGAGCCATTATTTTATAGTCTAAACTACACTGTAGCCAAGCTTCTAGGTGAACTGCTTAAATTATGTAGGCATATAATCCAGTGATATTAATGTATTCTGTAAATCAAAACCAAAGTTAAAATAGGAACTTTACTTCTGTTTCTTTTTTCCTCTTTATCATTAACTAACCACATCAAGTCCAGGTTTTGGGGTGGGGGGCGCAATTTTGATTTTTGTTTGTACTTTAGTTTTTTTTAAGCTGAGATTATCAGAAACAAGGACCTCCTATAATAAATTTTACAGAGTTTTCAAAATTTGTGACTGACACCCAGAACATCCTAGAATATGGGTTGTGGAAGTGAGAGGAAGAATAGGGAAGGAAGGTTAGTGGTGATAAAACTCTGGTTTGGTCTGAGGGACCTCTCACAACTGCTCAACTGCCTGAAGCTCCAAGGGACATTTCTCTATCCTGTCCTTTTTTGATTTGGTCCCCAAATGCCCAGCACAGAACCATTTCATCTGCATTCACTGCAGGCTTACCTCATGGAATACAGCTGGGCTGGGATGGGCAGGGGAGGGGCGGTGGGTGGTGGGCATTGGCAGGGACATGTAAAGATGTGTGAGAAATGGACCTTGATTCAAAGAGCTGACAATTCCACTGGGACATGTTGATATAATCAGAAAATCTGGGACTGATTCCTGGTTCCCTCACTTACTGGGCTTGCAGGAGTAATTTATTACAATTCTTAATCTGTAAAATAGGGCAACTGGCTATAACAGTAAAAGTATCTACATCTGACTTAAAGGGTTGCTGTTTGGATCAAGAGCAATAAATTCAGTGAAAACATTTTACAGACTAGAAAGTGATAGGCAGGAAATTCTTGTTATTATTCATATAAAATGTTTTCACAACACAAACAGCACCTCTCAAATTGTTGTCCCTTTGCAAGCTTCAAATTTCTAAGATTATCTTTTCAGAGACCTGTTTCCTACAAGATGTGATGCATGCCATTCAAGCGAACTGCTGCCAGGTACAGCCTTACCTGGAAAGTATTTGATATTTTGACATGGTCATCTTGACATGGGCATATTTTGACCTGGCCCACAAACAAATCTTTAAGCTTCTAGATGTTTTGTTTTTTTTTTTCTTTTTGAGTGACCAATCAACACATTAAATATACATACTTACCCCATTGTCGAGTCTTGCTCGATTCTGCACCTCACTCCATCACTGACTTCCTGAGTTAGAAATCAAGGAGACAAGTAGGGTCCATAATGGGGAGGAGATGAGAAATAAGGTGAGCTCAAGTTCTGGCATATCCAGTCAAAGTTCTTTTTTGATGTCGTGACAGAAAGTCCAATTCAAACCCAGTTTAACTGAAGAGAGATGAAGGGTAACCCAGCTACAGCCACAGCTAGATTCAGAAGGCAAGTGATGTCGCTGGGATGCTAACTTTCCACTTACCATTCTGCTCCCCTTCACGTTGCCTTTATCCTTGCATTCAATGCACCGGCAAGAAAGCAAGCAGGAGCTCCAGGCCTGCGTCTCATCAGGTTCAAACTCAGTAGCAAATTGTCTCTTTCTCAACACAAATTGTCTGTCTGTTTCTCTCTCTTTCCTCGAGAAGGGAAAGGCTACCAGCTCCAGTATTCTGGCCTGGAGAATTCCATGGACTGTATAGTCCATGGGGTTGCAAAGAGTCAGACACAACTGAGTGACTTTCACTTCTCAACACAACTCCTGGGTTTGAATCTCACTGAACCAAACGTGAGCCTCACTGGATCACAGTTCCATCCTCAAACCAATCATTGAGGCCAAGAGTAAGAAATACTCTCATTGGCCAGGTCAGAGTCAGCCTACCCCTGAAATGATGCAGAATCACCTGAAACGTATCAACTGAGAGAACTGGTAGAGAGATGCCACTTAAGAAAATCAAGATACTGCCGCCACAAGGAGTAATTACTTATCAGTAAATACCCACTACTGATCCAAATTTTACAGGACAGAGTGCTCATTAGAAGAGAGTGGTCAGAAATCACTTGTCAGACAAGTCACAAGTACTGGGTTGGCCAAAAAGTTCGGTTTTTTTTTTTTGATACAATGTTTAGAAAAATAGGAATGAACTTTTTGGCCAACCCAGTACAAGGCCTCATATATTTACTATGCTTTGTTGTTGTTCAGTCACTCAGTCGTGTCCAACTCTTTGTGACCCCATGGACTTCAGCACACCAGGCTTCCCTGTCCTTCACCATCTCCCAGAACTTACTCAAACATGTCCATTGAGTCAGTGATGCCATCCAACCATCTCATCCTCTGTCATCCCTTCTCCTCCTGCTTTCAGTCTTTCCCAGCATGAGGGTCTTTTCCAGTGAGTCAGCTCTTCACATCAGGTGGCCAAAGTGTTGAAGCTTCAGCTTCAGCATCAGTCCTTCCAATGAATATTCAGGATTGATTTCCTTTAGAATTGACTGGTTTGATCTCCTTGCAGTCCCAGAGATTCTCAAGAGTCTTCTCCAACACTGCAGCTCAAAAGCATCAATTCTTTGGTGCTCAGCCTTCTTTATGGTCCAACTCTCACATCCATACATGACTACTGGAAAAACCATAGCGTTGACTAGATGGACCTTTATTGGCAAAATAATGTCTCTGCTTTTTAACACTCTGTTTAGATTTGTCAAAGCTTTTCTTCCAAGGAGCAGGTATCTTTTAATTTCGTGACTGCAGTCACCATCAGCAGTGATTTGGAGCCCCCAAAAAATGAAGTTTCTCACTGTTTCCATTGCTTCCCCATCTATTTGCCATGAAGTGATAGGACAAGATGCCATGATATTCGTTTTCTGAATGTTGAGTTTTAAGCCGGTTTTTTCACTCTCCTTTTTCACTTCGATAAAGAGGCTCTTTAGTTCCTCTTTGCTCTCTGCCATAACAGTGGTGTCATCCGCATATCTGAGGTTATTGATATTTCTCCCAGCAATCTTGATTCCAGCTTGTGCTTCATCCAGCCCAGCATTTCTCATGATGTACTCTGCATATAAGTTAAATAAGCAAGATGACAATACAGAGCTTTGACTTACTCCTTTCCCAATTTGGAACCAGTCTGTTGCTCCATGTCTAATTCTAACTATTGCACCTTGACCTGCATACAGGTTTCACAGGAGGCAGGTAAGGTGGTCTGATATTCCCATCTCTTTAAGAATTTTCCACAGTTTGTTGTAATCCACACAGTTAAAGGCTTTAGTATAGTCAATGAAGCAAAAGTAGATGTTTTCCTGGAATTCTCTTGCTTTTTTCTATGATTCAATGAATGTTGGCAATTTACTAGCCTCAAAAAGGCTAACATTTACACTCTCTGCTCATTCTCTATGAATTCCTCTGTTTGTATTAGACTTCTTCGATTTCTCTCTTAAGGATCGAAGCAATTTCTTTCAGGGAATAAGTAGATTCATCTTCCTAATGAGTACTTGATCTCCTTGACAATTAAAAATCTAGAGGATTGGATTCTATGGATTCTATGCACCCTGGGGGAAAGATAATCCATTTCAGAGAAAAAGATATCAATATAGATATTTATGTTTTCATCTTAAAAGCAGGAAATCAAGTTTTACCAACAGAACTATTGGCACTGTCACTGGTGCCCGTCGTTGGTCCAGACGTCAGAGGTTCTCAGGAAAGATCGGAGGTGAACTTCCCTGATGGTCCAGTGGTTAAGACTCAGACTTCCAACGCAGGGGGTGAGGGTTCAATCCTTGGTTTGGGAACTATGATCCCACATGCTGTGGGACGTGGCCAAAAAAAAAAAAGTAGAGCAGGTGTTCTGTACACAGAGGGGTGAGCAGGGCCCTCTTGCTTTCAGCATATTATGCCCTTACAATGGCTTTGTCTGTACACAGAGGGGTGAGCAGGGCCCTCTTGCTTTCAGCATATTATGCCCTTACAATGGCTTTGAGGGGCAAAATGGCACATGTACACAACTTATTCGGAAATCTTTCAGGAAAAGAAAGACAGACGGGTACCTAGAGTAGATTGTAAATAAACAATGGTCATGATAAAAATGTGGAAAATGTTATCATGTGGAGAATTTGGGTGGGTGAAAGGTATATGGGAATTTTTAGTGCCGTTTTTGCAACTGTTCTGTAAATCTGAAAGTATTTCAAAATAAAAATTAAAAGTTTGATGATGGTGAAGAGGCAATGCAGAGCAGCCTAAGCGGAGGAAAGAGGGTGGCTCCTGCCACAGTGACCAGGAGGAGGAAGAGAGAAGGATCCTGAGCATTGTGAGGGCAGTTCTGACAAACGAGGCACTGTTGCCTGACAGACTGGAGAAGGCGATGGCACCCCACTCCAGTACTCTTGCCTGGAAAATCCCATGGATGGAGGAGCCTGGTGGGCTGCCATCCACGGGGTCAAGAAGAGTCTGACACGACTGAGCGACTTCACTTTCACTTTTCACTTTCATGCATTGGAGGAGGAAATGGCAACCCACTCCAGTGTTCTTGCCTGGAGAATCCCAGGGACGGGGGAGCCTGGTGGGCTGCCATCTATGGGTCGCACAGAGTCGGACATGACTGAAGTGACTTAGCAGCAGTAGCAGCAGCCTGACAGGTGAAGACAGGAGACACTGCTTCTTTTTTAAAAAGTGTTAGCAATCTGCAAAATAAATCCTATTCTTTTTACCAAGTAAAATAAAGTTTGGATTTTCTATATCAGGACAAACAGTGTCTGATCACCGGGGATATTTATCAAGCACTTGCTGTTCGCAAACGATGAAACCTCCTCGTGGTAATGGCTGGATTTTAGAAGGACACACCAGCAGAGCTGTTGTTCCTCTCTTGGGAACACGGCAGATGGAGTCTGAAGGGCACAACCAGTGGAATGGAAAGATGCAATTCTCTGTGTTTATGTCACTTAGTGCAGCCACCCAGACAGGTTCCCAGCAGCCTGCCCTTTGTACAGACTTAAGACTAGAACCACAGGTGAACATGAAACCATTCAGCAAAATGATACTCGTCAGCAAGTGCTGAAGAAGGGTGTTCACAATATATTCAAAAACAGAAGGGCCCCTCCCTCTGTTAATGCAAAACTTCCTGGGATGAAATGGAATTCTCTATTTTAACCCTGGCCACCTTCACACAGTAGATCCAGGGAACGAGGGTTCGATCCCTGGGTCAGGAAGATCCCCTAGAGGAGGAAATGGTAACCCACTCCAGTATTCTTGCCTGGAAAATGCCATGGACAGAGGAGCCTGGCAGGCTACAGTCCATGGGGTCGCAAAAGAGCTGGACACGACTGAGCAACTGAGCACACACACATGTCTTCACACTCAGTATTTTAGAAAAGACAAAAACCTCAATTCAAAGAAGTTAAACATGTGCCCCAAGATCAAACAATTAGTTAGCAGCAGAGCCAAGATTTGAAGCGAAGTCTTTCCAGCATCAGGCTTTTGGCTTATTTTAATACTCCACATCATTTCCCGTCTTATTTCCTAATAGGAAGAAGCATGGGCCTCAGTAGACACTGACCTCATACTCAGCGATGAATTCAATTTGTGCCAATAAAACACGTGGAGAAGTTCACTGGGGTTTTCCAGGGAAATTCATTCTTAGTCTTATGGAAATGTTTGTAGAAACAAGGCCTTCTCGCTAGCCTGGTCTCTGATGAGAAATCAGAGGGTAGTCCCAGCATCCTCAGACTACAACTGTGAGCTTCCCCAGGATGGAATGATGCATAGATGGCAGAATGGAGCTGTGGAACAAGAGATGCACCAGGAATGTGTGTTCTTTACCCTGTTTCTACCCACTGGTGTTCTGGGCCCTCTCTTGCTTTTATAAGACTGTACTTCCATAATTATTGCCGGTTTTCTTTCTCTTCATTATCAATACCTCCCTCCATCCTGGGAATTCCAAACATGTGCTGGATTCTTTCAGATTAAAACAAAATGTGGGACTTCCCTGGTGGTCCAGTGGTTAAGACTTCATCTTCCAATGCAGGGGATGCAGGTTCAACTCCTGGTCAGGGAGCTAAGATCCCACATGCCTTCAGGCCAAAAAACCAAAACATATAAGACAGAAGCAATATTGTAACAAATTCAATAAAGACTTTAAAAATGGTCCACATGAAAAAAATCTTTTAAAAAGTTTTTTTAAGCAATGATTATCCTTTGACTCTGTATTCTCTTCCTGCTACAGCTCTTTTTCTCTCCTTTCCTCGTCCAAAACTTTGTCTGTGCACTCTCTCCTTCCACTCATGTTTTAATCCATTCTAGTTTGGTTCCAAATGTCACTATTCTACTAGACTTTCTCCTGTCAAGTTTGCCACTGACCTTCACCTTCCCAATGTCAATAGGCATTTCTCTGTTTCCATTTATCTAGACTTTCCAGCAGGATGTAAAGGAGTTGAATACCCTCTTCTTATTGGAATACATTCCTATCTTGCCTTCCAGGACTCTGTGCTACCCTGGCCTCTCCCCTACCTCACTGGCTGCTGCTTCTCTGTCCCCTACACTGACATTTCCTCCTCTACATTTCCAAATGTTGGACTGTCTCAGTACTTGGTCCTAGGTCCTCTCAGTTCAGTTCAGTTCAGTTGCTCAGGCGCGTCCAACTCTTTGAGACCCCATGAATCACAGCACACCAGGCCTCCCTGTCCATCACCAACTCCAGGAGTCCACCCAAACCCATGTGCATCGAGTCAGTGATGCCATCCAGCCATCTCATCCTCTGTCGTCCCCTTCTCTTCCTGCCCCCAATCCCTCCCAGCATCAGAGTCTTTTCCAGTGAGTCAACTCTTCCCATGAGGTGGCCAAAGTATTGGAGTTTCAGCTTCAACATCAGTCCCTCCAATGAACACCCAGGACTGATCTTTAGGATGGACTGGTTGGATCTCCTTGCAGTCCAAGGGACTCTCAAGAGTCTTCTCCAACACCACAGTTCAAAAGCATCAATTTTTTGGCACTCAGCTTTTTTCACCGTCCAATTCTCACATCCATACATGACTACTGGAAAAACCATAGCCTTGACTAGATGGACCTTTGTTGGCAAAGTAATGTCTCTGCTTTTAAATATGCTATCCAGGTTGGTCATAAGTTTCCTTTCAAGGAGTAAGCACTCTCCTCTATTTATTTAATCTCTTCCTCTATTCATTCAACACTCAATCAATACTTGTTGAATATCTACTATATGTCAGACTCTTTTCTAGGCACTGGAAATAGAGCACTGAATAAATAAACAAATCTGTCTTTATAAAGCATGCATTCTAGTTGAAAAGAAAATAAACAAAAATTAATAAGTCTATAATATAATGTAAAGTAGTGCTAAGTGCTATGGAAAAGAATAAAGCAGTGCCAGCGACAATGATGCTTTTTAAAAATACGATGGCCAGTGGAGGATGCTCTAAGGAGGTGACATTTACATCTAAGAAAAGTGGAGGGTGTGTGAAAGAGAAGTTAAAGCTGATTCCAGGTTTCTGGTCCGAGTAAAAGAAAGAAGGATCGTGCCATTTAGTGAAATAAGGAAAATCAGGGGAGAAAGAGATTTGGGAGGAGAAAATCGAGAATTCTGATTTGGAGGTATTGATGAGTCATATGTCCATATTAAGCGGTTATTTGGATAGGTCAGATTTCTCTTGTGGATGATTCCTTCCTCAGATCTTATGGAGACTTTTCTGACCACTCTGTCCCAGAGAACACCCCACTTGCCACCTCCCCAACCCACAGGATCTCTATCACCCTCCATAATTTATTGTCTTTATGATAGTCACCGCAACTATAACAACAAAATTTGGCTTTGGTTTGGTACCCTTACAAAAATTAACTCTTGGGGGAACAGGAACTTTATCTTGTTTATAGCTTTGTCCCCTGACCTTGGTACCATTCTTATTCAGAGTAAGAACTCAACATCTAATTGTTGAAGGAAAAAACAAAGGGTAGGTCAGTCCTCTGCAGAAGTCAGGACACCTTGGCTCTTGTCTGAGCCCAGCTAGTCACTGGCTTTGGACCTGTCACTTCTGCGGTATATTATCAGTTTCAGAAGTCATTTGATTAGCTGATTTCTAAGGGCTAATTTGTCAACTTTGAAATTATGCTTAAAATCCAAGATTTTTATCTATTTATTCTAACCAAATTGGTACCTAGAACTTCATTTTGCTAATAACAATGTTGAAGTGCATTTTGATGAAGCATGAGTGCAAACTACTGTTTCTGGGGAAATTCACCACGGGGATGCTGAACAGTTCTATAACCCCACCTGGGCTGCCCTAAATCCTCAGTCTCAGGTGGCCATTCATTCTGCTAGCTTCCACTCCAGGATGGAGGAGAAACAATTAGAAAGAAAGGAGAATAAATGAAGGAGTTCATTTTATGGAACATCATTGAGCACCTGTTCACTAGTACAGTTCAAGTCTTTTCAGGGATGCTAGCATATTTCAGGTGTATTTAAGGGTTATTTGGATGTTAAGGCATATCGTCACAAAACCTGGTGAGGTGGGTAACTCCTCCTTTCACTGATTTCCAGGAGGTGAACTGACTTGTCATAGTACAGACAAGTGACAAGCACCAGACATAAGACTGAAATCTAGATCACTCTCTAACCTCCTCTTGCTCTCCATCACACCATAGATACCTATAGTCAAGGGCATACCTTCTTGGGTATAATCAGTTTCCAGTGAACTCAGGTCTATTTGTTGAATAAACAAATGAAAATAAATTGGATTAAGAAACCCTCTCTTAGAAACTTGTTTTCAAAAAACTACCAGTTTACATTTCAACTCATCTGGGAAATCCAATAGGATTAATTACTATGTACAGGGCTTTCCCAGTGGCTCAACAGTAAAGAATCTGTTTGCAAGAGACACTTGATCCCTGGGCTGGCAAGATCCCCTACAGTAGGAAATGGCAACCCATTCCAGTATTCTTTCCTGGAAAATTCTATGGACAGAGGAACCTGGTGGGCTACAGTCCATGGGGTCTCAAAGAGTCAGACAGGACTGAAATGACAGAGCACCTTACATATAGTTAGGCAGAAATAAAGCCACAAAGCAAAATATCACCTTGTTTACAGAGACAAGAATGAATTCCCTTCTGAAATAGCTTGTATTTCCCAGGGCTCCTTCTGGAGAAGGCAGAAGGGGAGGCCAGGAGTATCTACTGCCCACATACCATCCACTGGAAGTTCCTTTGCTTCCTCTCTTTGCTTTTTCCTCAGCCATTATTAAAGACTCCACTTTCAAAAAGATCCTGTTCTTTCTTCATGGGAAAGGAATTCTTTTCTCACCAAGGTATCCGTGTGACAGAAGGTTCCCACCCTGAGGTGTGTGCGCACGAATGAGAACATGAACCCGCACCACACCAAACATGGAAAGCTGCCTATGTCCATCCTGGCCTTGGGCATGATGCTGAAGGAATACCATTTTTTAAAAAACCCGTAAGTCGTTTGGTATTGCTATATTAATAAATTAGGAATGACAAAACAACGCAGATGGAGTGTCGTTGTTTTTCCTTTCGTCCAGCCACAAGCCAATCTCTTATGTTTAGAAAAAAAAAAAAAAGGCCTGGAAAAAAGGATTGAGTGTTTTGAATAGAGGAGGGAGTCATAATTTTATCCTTCCCTACCAATAAACGATGGCAAATCCGGACATCTACGAATTAAAACGGCAACAAAGCAAGAACATGATTAGAAAAATAAATAAATAACATTTATTTTGTACAATATCAGTGGCTAATCAGTGTCGGAGAGGCCCCGCGGCAGAGCGCGCCCTCAGAGGAGCAGGAGGGGGCCCAGCAGCAGTTCGCCCTGGCCCAGCAGGCGGCCCCGCTCCAGCCCGCGGCCCCGGTTCTCGGCCTTGACGCGCACGGCCAGGCGGCGCACCTCGTCCTCCGAGAGCCCGTCCAAGCACAAGTCCTGCTCCAAGACGGCCCTGCGGCTTCGCCGGACCACGGCGCCCCGCGGCTTCAGGACGAAGCTGATCCGGCAGCCGACGGGGGCGCGGGGCTCGGCGGCCCCTCCGGCCGGGCCCTCAGCACGGAGCAGACGGACACGGAGGCGCCCGCTGGCCCGATTGTATTCGGCGGCCAGGCGCAGGGCGCCCCCGGCGCGGCCCAGAGTTACGGTGCCCTCGGCCTCCAGGCGCTCGGGACGCGGGTCGCGATGCGGCGAAAGGGATGTGACTGGGGCCTGCGTCGGGGACCCGGGGCTGGCGCGGCTTTCGTCCTCGTCATCATCTTCCCCGTCCCCGCTGGAGACGGAGCGGGCGCGGGCCAGGCCTCGGCTCCTCCCGGCCCGCAATGCTCGGCGCAGCAGCCCTTCCGGGGCGCGTAGGAGGCGGCGGCAGCTGGGCGGCGGGGCGAGCGTGTCCAGGGACGGGCTGGGGCCACCGCGGGCTGCGGGGGTCGCAATGGGGGATCTCGCCCCGGGAGCGAGGGGGGCGTCTCCGCCGCCGCCCCCGTAGGTGTGGGCCCGGGGACGGGGCGCGGGCGGGAGCGCGGCGGAGCTCGGGCTCCCGAGGAAGAGTGACTCCTTGCGGCGGGTGTGCGGGCTCTCAAGCAGCGCGCAGAAGCCGTAGGCAGTGAGCGCCCGGGGCAGGTGCGGCAGCGAGAGTGCGGCCTGCGAGCGCGGGTCCCAGTCCGTACGCCCCGCGCCGTCGTCGGCTCCTCGAAGCCAAAGGTCTGGCTCAGCAGCGCACCTCCGGGGCAGCGCGGCGGCCGGGGGGGAGGACTCGGGGGCATAGGGGGTGGGCAGCCGCGGCGGGATGAAGAACTCGGGGATGCGGTTCGGGGTGAGCACATTGGAGAAGGCAGGCTCCAGAGGCGCGCTGCTCGCCGCCGAGGCGCGCAGTTTCCCGAGGAGCCGCATCCTCAGAGGCTGGGGCTGGGAGTGGCGGGAAGAAGCGCTCCTGCGGGAGGAGAGAAGCGAATGAGTTTGGGCTCCTCGGGCCTCTCGAGAGTGGCTGGACACCCATCCAGAGCCCTCGGGGTATCAGCGCGCCAACGATCCCCTGCCAGTCCCGGCGAGCTCGCTCGCGCCCACAAAGCCACCCGCCTTCCATTCATTGGTACTAATTAAACAAAGAAGCAGAAATCAGACCTTTGCCTCTTTTTCAATCCCTCTGGTTCGTAAGTTTCAAGTTGCCTTCTAGTGCCTGCTGACGCTCCAGCCTCAGCACTGTAGCCGGGACAGGGGCGCTCCCCCTTATATTGCAGCCTGAGTCCCGCCCAGCTGGCCAGGAGTCCAACCCTTGGAGGCGCCGGCCGGCTCGCCCTTCCGGCGGCCCCTTCTCGCCAGAGCTGCTGGGGCTCGCGTGGGAGCGAAGCTGTGGCGAAGGCCAGCCCCCTTCTGCTCAGCCCTGGGGCCTGCATCCGCTCTGCATGCAGGGAACCGCTCACATGGGCCTGCGAAAGTTTGCCGGTAGAGGGAGAACGCCTGGATCGGCCTGCCAGGAAGAATTGGCGGCTGAAAATGCCGGCGGCTTCTCGGAAAAGGTGAAGGATAAGGAAGCAAGAAGTTCTTTTTAGCTGGGAGCTAAATCCTGTCCCCCTCTCCTCACCCCCAACCCCACATGTGAACAACACACACTAGTAGCTTCTGTTTTACCGCCCCCATGAACCTGCAGTCTGTAGACCAGTATAGTTCCCATGGTACTCGTGTACTTACTTATGCGTCTGTCTCCCTCTGCTAAACCTTGGCCTTCTTAAAGAGTATCATTGACTGCCTCAGTCAATGCCATATATGTTGGTGGAGTGGGTGAATTAAAGTATGCAAAAATCTCTGAATGTCTACCGGCTCTATCAACTTAAATATTTGTTTGTCTTGGTTTCGGCATGTGGGATCTAGTTCCCTGATTAGGGTTGGAACCTCGGGTCGCAAGCACTGGGAATGCAATCTTAGCCACTGGATCACTAGGGAAGTCCCTGCCTATCATTTTGATTGTCACAAATAATGGGTTTTTGGCTCATGCCCTAAACATGACATGATAATTCAAAGCTGCCCTTTTCTCTCTACTCAAGCACCTAACAAAAAAATCCACGTTGCCTCTCGACCTCTACCTCCCTCCCAACCTTCATTTTCTAAGATGAGAAAACTGGAAGTCCAGTGGGACTTGATGAAATCCTGTAAAGGGTTCAACAGAACTAATTAATGGCAGAAGCTGGAACTAGCAATTTCCTGTCGGTTTGCCTTTGCACGTGACACTTCCTGTTATCTGAAATGCCCTTCTCTGCTTTTTTTTTTTTTCCTCTATAAAGAACTCCTTTTGTTTTACTTCAGCCAGACATCCACCTGTTCAGAATCCTTTACTCGACTCCTTCACTACAGTTCTCCATGTCTCCTTATTCCCTTCATGTGCATTCTAGGCACCACCACTGCTGCATTCAGCAGCCTGCTGTGGAATTTTTGGTTGACAAGTTTGTCTTCCCTACTAAACTAGGAATTTCTTGAGGGCAAGGACTGTGGTAAGACGACCAGAGAGGAATCTGCGGGACCTACTATCAGTATATGTAAAATAAAGAAAAGGGCTACTGTCTAGAACCTGGGTCAGCCTCCATCCCAGAGCAGACCTCTCTAAGGGACAAGCCTGGCTGTCTTATTCATCTCCTCCACTTTCAGTGCCAGGACATACAATGCCGGGCAAATAATAAGTGCTCAGTAAATATTTGATGAATTATATTGTGTTGTATTTAGCCTGATCCGGTCTTATGACTGTCATGTGCTTTTAACCACATCTCTCTCTGCTTTGTTCAATTTCTTTCTCACAACAAACCAATGCGGTGGACATTGCTTCTGTTTACGATAAAAGAAACTGAGGCTTATCAGTCAAATTATGAATCACAGCTCAGGTATTGTAAATCCTAGTGTTTTGCTAATTTCTTCCTTCTCTTTCCTTTCTCCTTCCATTCATCCACTCAGTTCAGTTTCATTCACTGAGTTCACTATGTGTCAGAGATTGTGTGCATGTTTTGTATTGCACTTAACATCCAGAACGTTCATTCTTAAAGCAACTTGGTCTCCTAAGTATTTTCCATTATCTTTGCTTTGGATTAAGTACCATTATTTCCAAATTTTTAAAGGTAAGGAAAGTGAATGTTTTCCATAAGTGAATAGTTAATATTTTCTTTTAAAAGTGATCACTGTTGTTCTGTTTTTTGAGAGGGCAAGTGTGAATCAATATGCAGCCAGGGAGTAGTAACCATACCTGCTGAAGTCAAACTTGCAAGCAGAAGAATTCCCAGAGGTCTCTGACTGGATCATTTCCTACTGATTCTTCAGGCCAGTCTGCAAATTCTTGGGTGAATGGCCTTCTCTAAGCATAGCACACTTGCATGATATGCCCAGGAGCCAGCTCACTTCCAATGAGACCTCAGTGAAAATGGCTTTTCCTCTCCTGAAGGTCTTTGTGACATGAACACACAGAACTTCTGTCAGCGAGTAAATCCACTAAAAGCAGGACATGAGATTTGAGAAATTATGCTACCAGTATAGCCATGTTCATGGAAAAACATAAGCACACCTATAAACACAATCTCTATATAGAGGGTTTTCTAAAACAATTAGTTTTCCATAGATTAATATTCTACAGAAGAGAACTAAGATACAGGACAATTAAATTACTTACACTGGGATACACTTCAGTCATTCATTCATCTAAACCAATAGCTATAGGCTGAGTCCAGAGTTAGAGGCCTGGTATCCTTCCTGATTCTTAAATCACAATAGTAGAAAGTGAAAACCCCCTCCCCCAGCGGAAACTCTGATAACACCATTATTTCATTATTTTGTGTCTTATGGCAGAAAGCAAAGAGGAATTAAAGAGCTTCTTGATGAAGATGAAAGAGAGTGAAAAAGCTGACTTAAAACTCAACATTCAGAATGCAAAGATCATGGCATCCAGTCCCATCGCTTCATGGCAAATAGATGGGGAAACAATGGAAACAGTGACAAACTTTATTTTCTTGGGCTCCAAAATCACTGCAGAAAACTAAAAGATGCTTACTTCTTGGAAGAAAAACTATGACCAACCTAAGCAGTATATTAAAAGAAGAGACATTACTTTGCCTGCAGAGGTCTGTATAGTCAAAGCTATCGTTTTTCCAGTGGTCATGTATGGATGTGAGAGCTGGACCAAAAAAAAGACTAAGCACCAAAGAACTGATGCCTTCAAACTGTGGTGTTGGAGAAGACTCTTGAAAGTCCCTGGGACTGCAAGGAGATCTATCCAGTCAATCCTAAAGGAAATCAATCCTGAATATTCATTGGAAGGACTGATGCTGAAGCTGAAGTTCCAATACTTTGGCCACCTCATGTGAAGAACTGACTCGTTTAGAAAAGGCCCTGATGCTGGAACGATTGAAGGCAGGAGGAGAAAGGGACGACAGAGGATGAGATGGTTGGATGGCATCACCAACTCAATGGACATGAATTTGAGCAAGCTCCAGGAAATAGTGACAGGGGAGCCTGGTGTGCTGTAATCCTTGGGGTCACAAAAAGTCAGACACAACTGAGTGACTGAACAGCAACAACAAATAAATACAAAAGGTTCACCATCATCTTTTATTCAGGCTCTGAAATTGTTAAAGAAACTATACCATTAATGATATTAATGTTTACTGAATACTCACTACATACTGGGGTCTTATTTAATCCCTAAACAACCCTCTAAAGAAGGTAGGGATTTAGAAACTGCAGCTTGTAGAGAGTAAACAATTGTCCAAAATCTCCCATCTGGTAAGAGTGGCGCTGGGACTCAAATTCAGATCACTTCAGCTCATTCCCTGTGTGCTTTAACCACTTCAGTATAGTGCCACCCTCAAAGCTGCTTTTCCTGAACCCATCTCCTCTCTAGGTAGGTAGACAAAAGGAAAAGAAAGCCTTATCCCAAGGCCTTGCATTGAAACTACACACCTTATTGATGATTGCTAAGTCATTTCAGTCGTGTCTGACTCTGTGCAACCCCATAGACAGCAGCCGTCCCTGGGATTCTCCAGGCAAGAACACTGGAGTGGGTTGCCATTTCCTTCTCCAATGCATGAAAGTGAAAAGTGAAAGGAAAGTCGCTCAGTCGTGTCCGACCCTCAGCGACCCCATGGACTGCAGCCTTCCAGGCTCCTCCATCCATGGGATTTTCCAGGCAAGAGTACTGGAGTGGGGTGCCATTGCCTTCTCTGCTTATTGATGATACCAGCACCTAAAAGATTAAAACATGCAATTGTCCTAAGTAGGAAATCACTAGTTATACCACTTGCAGACAGAATCCTTGTCTTCTTGGGAAGTATACTGATTCTCTGTATTTATACCATACCTTGGTTCCAAAATAGGATTTGCAGTGATCCACATAATAAAGACCCAGAGAATCTATTGTCAGCTAACGCCTGACATGGTGAAAATGGAAAAGACATGCAATTAGCTAAGAACCCTGAGTGACGTCACTAATTGACACTACCTATGACCCCAAAATGGGAAGAACAAGGTGTGAAAGAAGCCCCCGTGAGAAGGCTGGGGATAACTTTATTTTTTCTCAATTGAAGTATTGTTTTATAATGTTGTGTTAGTTTCAGGTGTACAGAAAAGTAATCAGATATATATATATATATATATTCTTTTTCAATTATTTTCCATTAAAAGTTATTACAAGATATTGAATATAGTTCCCTGTGCTATACAATGGATCCTCATTGTAGTATTAACTTTTCATTTCCACTCTAAGTTAGTATATTCTTTCCTGGGGTAGTTGTGTGTTTTTTCCGGTGGTGCTTGTCTTAATTACTGCTTAATCCAAGTTATGTACAGTGTCATTAATGTTATTTCCATCTCTGTAAGTCAAATAGTCTTTTAAAATTTTAACCATGTACGTACATTTACATTATGATAGTGATTATGATACCTTCATATTAAATCAAGTACTTGATATGACTTATTAAAATTGGTGAACACAGTTAATTAATGCATAGCAGCTTATACTTCCTTATGGGCTGTCTAGAAAATAAACTCTTTAGTCTTGATCCCCAGTGAAACGCTTGATCCTAGGTAGTCAGTCACTGATTTATCTGTCTTTTCTCTGCAAATAGCAACCAAATTTTTAAGTATTTCATTCTCTTTCCTATCACTACTTTAATGCTGACCAGAAGTAACATTCCTGTTGAAGACTTATTTTTGTTCTTTGTCTGGGGTTTCTAGATTCCATTCACATTTTCTTCAATTTTTCTTTTCTAGGTTTTAGAAAAAAATGCTTTTCATGTATGTAAAGACCAAAGCATAATATAGTGAACACCTCTTTACCCACCAACCAGCTTAAAAAAAAAAAAAAAAAAAAAACTATTTTGAAAACAGTTGAAGCTCCCACGGTAACACTTCTTAACCACATTCTTGTCTCTTCCCCAGATTTAAGTATTATCTTGAATTTGGGGTTGTTGTTCTCTCATTTCTCTCCCTCTCTCTCCCCCACCCCTTTATTTTGTTTGTTTATTTGGCTGTGCCAGGTGTTAGTTGCAGGCGTGCAGGAAGATCTTCGATCTGCATTGCAGCATGTGAGATATAGTTCCCCGACCAGGGATTGAACCTGGGCCCCCTGCATTGAGCGAGGCATCTTAGCCACTGGGCTGCCACAGAAGTCCCTCCCCTCCTCTTTAAATATTAGTTTTATTGCATATACACATGTAGGCTTCTCTGTTGGCTCAGTGGTAAAGAGTCTGCCTACCAATGCAGGAGACCTGAGTTCAGTCCCTGGGCTGGGAGGATACCCTGGAGAAGGAAATAGCAACCTGCTCTAGTATTCTTGCCTGGAGAATCCCATGGACAGAAGGGCCTGATGCACTATAGACCATGGGGTCAAGAAGAGTCAGAAGACTTAGAGACTAAATAATAACACATATACATATTTCTCCCTAAAAATTTTTTCCATTTTTTATAAAAATGATAATTCTAAACATTCTTCACAATTTGCTTTTTTTTTCATTCTACATTGTAAGATTCATGTACGTGCCCATGTAGAGCTCTAGTGCATTCATTCTTACTGATGTACAGCATTCCATTGTGTAAACATGCTTCATTCTCTTGCTGATGGATGCTCGGATTGTTTCCAGTTTTTCCACAGCTTGTATGAGCTCAGGTATACAGGTCTTCTCAGTCACCTGTGCAAAGATTTTCTAGAGTACATCTCTAGTGTATTTGCGCCTTCAGTTTTAATGTGAAATCACTTTCCTCACAGCAGTATATAAGATTTGCTATTGCTCCCATCCTCAACTACATGTAGTATGATCAGATGTTTTTTAATAATTTTATTTATTTTTGGCTGTGCTGGGTCTTTGTTGCTGTGTGGGCTTTTCTCTGGTTGTGGTGAGCAGGGCCTACTGTCTAGCCATGGTGCACAGGCTTCTCGTTACAGTGGCTTGTTCTGCTGTGGCTCACTGGCTCTAGGGCACTCCCGCTTCAGTATAAGTGGTGGTTCCTAAGACCTAGAGCACAGGCTTGATAGTTGTGGTGCAGGGGCTTAGTTGCTCCACGGCATATGCGATCCTCAATATATGGGACTGAACCCGCGTCCCTCCACTGACAAGTGGATTGTTTACCACTGAGCCACCAGGGACGCCTCAGATTTTAAAATATTGCTAATCTGGTGAGTGTTGTGGGCTGAATTGTGCCCTCCCAAAATTCACAATGTGACATCCTAACCTGTAGTGGCTCAGAATGTGACTATATTTAGGGACAAGATCTTTTAAAGCTGTTGTTGTTCAGTATCTCAATCGTGTCCAATTCTTTGCAAACCCATAGACTGCAGCACGCCAGGCTCCACTGTCCTTCACTATCTCCCGGAGTTCGCTCAAATTCATGTCCATTGAGTTGGCGATGCTATCTAACCATCTCATCCTCTGCTGCCCTCTTCTCCTTTTGCCTTCAATCTTGCCCAGCATCAGGGTCTTTTCCAATGAGTTGGCTCAGGTGGCCAAAGGATTGCAGGTTTAGCTTCAGCAACAGTCCTTCCAATGAATATTCAGGGTTGATTTCCTTTAAAATTGATTGGTTTGACATCCTTGTTGTCCAAGGGACTCTCAAGAATCTTCTCCTACACCACAATTTGAAAGCATCAGTTCTTTGGCACTTAGCCTTCTTTATCATCCAAAATGGCTGGTTTAAAGAGGTATTTAAGGTTAAATGAGGTCATTGCTGCTGCTAAGTCACTTCAGTCGTGTCCAACCCTGTGCGACCCCATAGATGGCAGCCCACCAGGCTCCCCCATCCCTGGGATTCTCTAGGCAAGAATACTGGAGTGGGTTGCCATTTCCTTCTCCAAAATGAGGTCATTAGAGGGGGCCATAATCTGATGTGACTGGTATCCTTATAAAAAGAGAATAGAAAAAAAAAAAAAGAAGAAGAAGAGATTAGATTAGAACAGACACGCACAGAGGGAAGACAATATGAAGATGATGGTCACTTGCAAGCCAAGGAGAGAGTCCCTTAGAAGTCAACACTGCCAACATCTGGATTTGGACTCCTAACTCCAGATCTGTGCAGAAATAAGTTTCCAGTATTTAAGACCTGTGGTCTGTAGTTCCTTGTTATGGCAGCCCTAGATACTAATATAGTGATTTTAAAATAGTAAATTATCATGTTAATTTGCATTCCTGTCATTGATAATTGAGGTGTAGCAATTTTGTGTGTAATTAATCATGCAGCTTTCTTCTATAAAATTCTTTTAAATTAAAAAAAAATACATTATTGTGTCATTTCTTTCTCTTGTACATACATACACACATTGAACATTACTTCTCAGTCACTTTTAAGTACTGTACCTGTCTCCCCTGTGACTTGCTTTTCATATTTTTATGATGTCTTTTGAGAAATAGAAAACAGAAATTGTCTTCTGACTCTGGAGGCTAGAAGTCTAAAATGAAGATGTCAGCGGAGCTGTGCTTCCTCTGAAACCTGTAGGAAGTATCCTTCCTCGCCTCTTCCTGGCTTCTGGTTACTTGCTGGAAGCTCTGGGAGCTCCTTGGCTTACAGCTGCAACTTAGTCTCTGCCTGCCTCTATGCATGGCATTCTCCCTCCTGTGTCTGTGCTTCTGTGTTTCACCTCTTCTTAAAAAGACACATGTCTTATTGGATTAAGGGTCTACTCTACTCCCATAGGACTTCATCTTAACCAATTACATCTGTAAAGATGCTATTTTTCTAAACTTGGTCACAAGAACTCCAGTTCTGAGGTACTGGAGTTAGGTCTTCCACAGATATGCTGGGGAGAAACAATTCAACCCACAACAATGACTGAATCATACCATGTCTGATCCATCTGTCATCAGTGACGTCTGGGGAATTTCTAAAAGAGGAAAAAATGTAGGAATCCCCATAAAAATTGAACCACCCCGTTATTCCCAGCACAGGAACCGGAGGCCACTTCCACACCTCTGCTTCTTGGGTAGAGATATTTATAATTGTTGCCTCTTCAGGGGAAATGTGAAAGTTAGCCAACTCACTTAAGGCTCGGCCACTTTCCTGAGGCTGCTTCCAACTGGCTGACAACCAACTGTTGCTGTTTAAAGAATAAAATCCGCTCATCATGAATAAGGAAATGACTGAATAAAGCCTGGAATTTCTAGGAAGGAACTAGGTTGTAGAGCATTTTTCCTCCACGTGGGGAGCTGTGGAGCCACATGAGTACAGAGTAGAGCATGGAAGAGCCCAGGCCAGCACAGGGCAAGGGGTCCCTCAAGGGAGAAGACTGCTAAGGCCTGGGCAGGGGGTCCCCACCCGCCTGTCAACTTTTTGTCAGACCAGAGACCTGGGATCTTGGTACAGCCCAAATGGTAAAGAAAGAGCCATGCATGCATGCTAAGTAGCTTCAGGGGTGTCCAACTCATTGTGACCACATGGACTGTAGCCGCCAGGCTCCTCTATTCATGAGATTCTCCAGGCAAGAATATTGGAATGGGCTACCATGCCTTCTTCCAGGGGATCTTCCCAACCCAGCGATTAAACCTAGGTCTCCCACATTGAAGGGTGGATTCTTTACTGTCTGAGCCACCAGGGAAGCCTGGAAAGAGCCATAGAGAAGGAGAGATACAGAACATTTTTAGTTGCCTTCTCAAGCAAGAAATCCAAGCCAGATCTCACTTAGAAGGGAAATGTGACATTTCTAGTAACACCCGAATTGTGGAGAAATCTGTAACTATTACAATTAGAATAGTTGAGTTGTTTCTATAAAATATACACAAACTCTTTGTCAGATCAATAAAATTTTAAGTGTCTGTCACAGACTAGGTTCCCTGAGAAACAGTAAACTAGAGATGTGCACGTTAACTGCGTTATTGGAAGATGCTCTTGAGAGATACACCTGTGGGGGCGGGGGGTGTGAAGAGAGCAGGATTGGGCCAAGGCACGAAAGTGGCAAGGCAGTCCCCACAGAGGCCTCTGCAGCTTCCACAAAGAGCTCTGGAACTGGGAGAGGCCTGAGGAGTTATCTCAGTGTTGGGTAAGGAGGCAGGCAATTATTATCCCTCTTGCCTTCATCAATCAATCATTGGCCAAGAGGTCTCCCAGGGAAGTGGGCATGACCTTGATCATGGTTGAGTCCCTCAACTAAGGCAATTCCTTCCTGGAGAAGAATTTATCTGTGTTTTGTTAGCAGCTAGGAGAATGAGTGCCTAGAAGCTGAAGTGGGGGTGGTAGTCTGAGCAACACACCATAGCCTCATGTGACTATTCTCACTCTGGAGTGACTACCGGAGAGTTGACACATTCAAAACACACACACCATGGCCACTCTGCACATGCTGGCATTCTTCACTCCATTTGCAGAAATATCTAATCCTAAAGATTCCTCCACTTAACACAATTCACCCATCCCTCATTTAATCACAAATGCACTCATGTCCTTCCTGAGTGGTAAGACTACTTAAGGTATATCCAGATAATATTCATTTCTTGTCTAGACCAAGTCCTCATTTCTGATAGCCTCTGGGCTGACTGGTTAAATAAACTGAGATATAACATCCATGGCTTCAGTAGTGAGGAATCTGCCTACCAAAAAGAGAAACAGGTTCGATCTCTGGGTTGAGAAGATTCCCTGAAGATAGAAACGGCAACACACTCCAGGATTCTTACCTGGGAAATCCCATGGACAGAGGACCCCAGCGGTGGCTACTGTCCATGGGGTCACAAAAAAGTCAGACACAACTTAGCAACTAAACAACACAATAATATCCATTATGTTAGAGATCACTTAAACTGAAGTTATAGATGACAATAATTATAACAATGTGCACCATACAATCTCATTTCTGGATAAAGATATACATATGAAATCTTTCAGAATGGCCACTAAAACAGGGTGTGTAGTTATCTCTGGACAGTGGAATTATGGAGTACTCAAATTTTTCTCCTCTTGCTTAAATGTATTTTCTGATCAACCCAATAAGCATGTTACTTCTGTAATAGGACGAAAAACCATTTCTCCTCTGAAGAGTAGATGAAGAGCAGGCCTTATGACTATGTTAATCAAGCAGTGATTTGTTTAATCACCAGGGGAAGAAATTAGGAACAGGATTTTAAATGGAATTTGTATATTATACTGGCCACTTCAGATCCCAGGAAATTTAGGAAAGGAGAGGTCTGAGTAAGAGAAGAAGGTTTAGACCTGTGCTGTTCAAAACAGTGACCATCGGCCACATGTGACTTTTGGGCACTTGAAATGTGGCTGGTTTAAACTGGAGTGTGCTTTAACTGTAAAGTACAAGATTTCAAAGATTTAGTATTAAAAATGTAAAATATCCCATTAATAATTTTAATACATCTTGAGATGATAATATTTTGGATATATTGGGTTAAATAATATACAATATTAAAAATAATTTCTCCTGTTTCTTTCTAGTCTAGAAATTCGTCAGGAAGCATGAGTTCTCTGAAATACTTCTCCAAAGCATAAACAATTTGAAAAAGTAATTGTCTCACGAGATACGCCCTAACATTGCAGTTTCACTTGGGGCTTTCCTAGGGCCACCACCAAAGAGTGGTGGCGGAAGCGGCGGCTCATTGGGCTGACAAAAGAGCACATCAAATGAGCTCTGTGTGCTGCAAGGCCGTTCAACACAACACCTAACTGTGTGCATGTCAGTCTATGTCCCTGAAGTCTATCAGCTCAGAGAAAGTTAAGGAAACATGCTGTTGCAGACAGACATTAACATCTTCCTGTGGGAAAAGCCCCCATGCCTGTCATGGGACGCTGCACAGGAACTCCCCATTGCACCTACATGCCAGGGGTTGACTTGAGTTGAACTGAGCATGTGATGGAAGGATTCTGACTTCTCCCCAAGGAAGAAGATCAGTAACTTGGGAAAAGTGCCTTTAAGGAAGAATGGTTTACTCTTAATGACATGTGCAGTTTTGTCTTTGATTAATTTATTCTTGGTTTTGAATGCTAATCAGTGTCCAAAATTAAGATGCAATCAGTGGTTACTCCAAGCTATGTTTACATGGAACATATTTAGTTCCTAGAACACTAAATATATCTCAATTATCATTTCATCTTTTCAGCTATCTAGGAGGTATTTTTCTAGCTGCAATAAACAAAAGAGTGTAACGTGTAACTTGAGCTTGGAACTAATTCCAAAGGCCCAGTCAGAAGAAATGGTTTCTTTTTTATTTTTGTGATGTGACATGCAAGGTCCTAGGTTGCCCGACAAAGGATCAAATCTGTGTCCCCTGTATTGGAAGCATGGAGTCTTAATCACTGAACCTCCAGGGAGGCCCCAACAACTTTTTGTTATAATAAGATACAACTAATAAGGTGATTGCTGCCTGAGTGGTGCTCCCCAAATCTCCCTTTATTCCAGGTTGCAGAAATTCCTCCTCACAGAGCACCATCTGATGCCTTACTAGGCAGGCACTCAGTGAGAGCTGTGGTCAGTTATTATTTAGCACCATGCTTCTCAAACTACTCCTTCTGGAGCTATGGAATTATGTACATTTTCTGCAACTTTTACGAGAAAACTTTTCACATGTAATGGAACACACAAAAAACAAGCATTTTGGAAAACCCAAAGAGGATCAATTTTGTATGGAGAAAACAGAAAATATTACAGTAAATAGTAGTATTTGACCTGAGACTTTAGAGATTCATGATAATAGCCAGGTTCAGCCACACGGCAAACAAAAGTGGGACATTATTCCTGTTGCTATTATTACTGTCAGCAGTATCCATTCTCATCAATTGAGAAGATGGCATAACTTCAGTGCTGAGACACAGACAGGCATCGTCATAGGAACCAAATCAATTGTGCACAGCATAGCAAAGAGAGATCACCTCTACACCTCTGCTTTTCAATAAGACTATTCAAATGTTTCCCAAGGGAAACATGAAAATTTCTCAATTTGGCCAGGGTCTTGCCTCATCCGTGAAGCTTTCCCAGATTTGCTAAAGAACAGTTGCTGCTTAAGGAAATTTAAAGGGCTATAAAATACTTTTCATTCTCCATAATATAAAGGACAAAACTTGGTTCGACTTAGCAATTTTTTCTCTTAAAATGCCAGACATTCTCTGCAATTAGTATTTCCCTTAAATACATTTTATTCAAATACTGTTAGCATAATCTGCCATGTCCCTGTGCCTTCTTTTAAAGTTCTGTGTGCTGTGAAGGGGGTCTTTTTTAAGAGAGATGACTGGAGTGCCTTGTTAAAAATTAAAAGTCTCTCTATACTTAAGTACAGTCTGACATTTGTCTTGAGTCATATTTTCTGGTTCACAGTTGGAATGATACCGTGTGCATGTTTCAAGCCAAGTGCAGATAAACCAGCTTGAATAACCCCTTTCGTCACCACTTTGTTTGACTAGAGACAGAGACCCAACAAAGCTCTCAGGATGAACTGCCCAACTTGAAGAAAAGATGGATTCTGGATCCACTGAGGTAGCTGGGCTTTCCAGTTTGGATGGTAGCTAATATAATAATATTATCACTCTACTCACATTCAGCATCCCTGAGACAGAGGCATCTTGGAAGGGAGAAAACATAATGGCCCCATGGGAAGCTGTATACCGTGGACATAGCTTTTGAGAGTAGCAGTGCTAAGTTCACTGCAGCCAGCCCAGCCCAGGGTCAGTGGAGTTTAGGCATCTTCAGAGTGAACCAATGGACTAAAAAACAAAAGCTCCCCACATTCCCTTGAATATTTTCTCAGAGTTAAGACTTTGGGCCTTGGTACAGTCTAAATAATGAAGAGCCCTCCAATGGCTAATACATGACACTTATTGCTGTCCTTTGCAAGTGAGGGCTTCAAGTTGTATGACATTTTTGTATATAAGTAGTATGAAGAAACCCTTATCTAAAACATATATAGTACTACATATTACTTAATTTGTGTCATCTTTGAAAGATATTTCACACAAATAAACGCTTTGTCAGATCATATGTCATCAAAAGTCCACTTTATTACAATGCTCTAGTATCGCCTTGAAGTACACATGTTGTGAGATAGCACAAATGTCAAGGTTTCAGTAAATCGTTTATATACCTTAGTGCCAGGCATTCTATGGCACCATTTGTTTCGTGAGTGGAAATGCAGAGTTTCAAAGAAACCTCACACAGAAGAATTCAAATATCCCACACTTAAAAGCACACTTGCCCTCTCACTCAGGAGATGGAGCAACACAGGGGGTCCCTGTTCTCAATGTCTCTAGTCTCTGGTTGGTGTCCATTCACCTTCCATGTGAAAATCCTCCTGGAATGGGACCTATGGGCAACAGCAGATTTGTTAATTTTGTTAATTTGTTAACAAGTTTGTTAATTTATTAATTAAATTAAAGCACAATTATATTAAAGATCATTAAAAAAATCAGTGTGGTAGACAGAATTGTACTAAATGATCCCGTTTCTGAAAGAAAAAAATGTATACAGGGCAAACACTGTGGGGATATCCACTGAAATGTGGCCAGCAAGTTGACTCCGGATGGTTGCAGATAATTCCAATCTTTATCTCATTGCTTGCTGGTATTTTCTAGATTTACCAAAATGGTAGTGTTCCACAATAGAACACTTGCACTTAAGAAGTAGGTACTTCTCTAGGGAGGTGGACATGAAGCTACTTTAGACAATGAATGTGAGTAATATTTGATGATATTAGGATGGAGTTTTAAATATAGTCAGTCTAACAGTTGCCACTTCAGAGCCCAGGAACTTGGGAAAGGACAGATCTGGGTAAAATAAAAAGGCTTTAGGCAGATGGGAAAGTACATGAGTTCACTGAAAGCTCAAGAAAAAGTGAAAATGTTGTAGCTTGAAAATAATGTAGCTTTCCCTGATTCCCTTATAGGTCAAATGGTGGGCCCCTGCCAGGCAGAGAGAGACCCACACTACTTAACTGCTGTATATGTGAAGCCATACGACTAGGGGCTTGGTAATAGAGCAATGGACTTATGCTGAAAGGGGAAAACCAAGGACCATGAGCCTGTGGGAGAACTGAATCAGGCCTAGCCCAGGGAAGTGGATGGAAACTAGTCACAAGAGTGAATCAGTAGTGTAGATCTGTGTGGAATGCCCCATCAGACAGGTGCATCCTGGCCCATTCCCTAGGAAGAAAACCAGTAACCCTGAGGATGTACATGGTATGAGGAATGAATCAATGTAGTTTATAACGAATGACATGTCATTTTGATTTGGGTTACTTTGTTTGTTGACCTTTGAAAGTACTGTCATAATTGACATGCAGTTGATGGTTAGCCCAGAGAGGTTCTTTTAAAAACACACAAATTGGTTAAATTGATCCAAATGAAGCCAAATAAGGGAGAAAGTACTTTGACTACCTCCAAATTTCAATTCTATATTCAGGTAAGAAATGGGTGCAAGCTTTTCTAGTTCTTAGTTTCTTTAATTTCATTCTTATTGTCTCTCTCTTTCTCCCTTTCTAAAATATTCTGACCCTCCTCACTCATAAGGTTTTGAATTCTTGAACAGATATTAAGTCCAGACCAAAATGAAGATTAATAAAACATTGTTTTGTACTGCAAGTTAAAATTGAACACTGCTTAAAAACTACCATAAATCTTGTAGTTCACTTTATTTAGTGTTAATGGAACTTTTCAGTCTTTGTGACAACCTAAAGGACCTAGAGAAGATCAAATGGTAAAGGGAGGAAGCAGAGAAAGGATAACTTAATGCACTAGGGAAATAGCACAATATAGAGTTAAGAGCCAGATTCTGTTTCCACCTGTATAAGCATCTTAGCTAAGTAACGTAAACCCCCCTCAGCAACTCTACAAGAAAGCTGTTATTAACATCATTATCATCCCCATTTTGTAGACAAGGAGACATGCTCAGAGGAAAAAACCCATAACACAATACCCGGAATACAATTACTGCTATGCAAGTGTCAGTTTTAAATGCACTTAAAGTGAGTATTTAACACCCAGCCAATCAAGACTATACCTGGTTTGTTTCCAAAGAAGCAAGTCTCAGCCAGTGCTGTTTCTAAACTTAGGAGCCAGGTATTCCAATGTCTGAGAAATCAAGCATAGTTGCCATCAATTAATTTCCAGACTAACAATGAAATTGACTTTATCAGCTGCTTCTTCATGCCACATATTTAATAATCACACTTAAAAAAGAATTCCCAGTTTAAGGATTAGGATTACAGATGGGGAGAAGCTACCACTCTTGGCTTAATTTTATCTAGGCCATATACAATATGTGAAAATGTATTACTCCTTGAAAAGTATTCTGTAACAATATTCTAGAATAGGAGATTTGCAAAGGTTTTTTTTGGCAAAGGGCCAATAGAAAATTTTGGTTTGGTAATCATATACCTTTTTGTTGCTACTGAAGTTGCTTCTTTTTACAACTATATAGCCAATCATGTAATAATGTTAAAATTATTTTTAGTTCAGGTGGCCAGACTAAAATTTTAGAATATAAGCTAAGAATAGTTTAAAAAAACAAAAACAAAGAATAAGTGACAGACACTGTATGTGGCTTACAAAGCCTAAAATATTATCTGAAATATTAACTACAAAAAAAGTTTGCTGATTGCTAGAGAATCATAAAATAAGGGTATCACTATTAAAAAAGTAACCTTTTGCTCCTAAATTTTCTAGTCAATAGAGCTAATTTATTTTTTCAAAATAACCACAACAACAATACATAATCATCTCAGAGGATGATAAGCCATTTGACAAAATCCAACATCCATTCTTAAAATTCTCAGCAAATCAATAATGGAAGAGAACCTCCTTAATCTTATAAAGGACATCTAAGAAAATCTATAGCTATCATCATAATTTTAATAAGACTATACTTGTCGGTATAAAATAGAACGCATTCCTAAGTTCAGGAAAAATAAAAACATGTTCCCTCTCACCATTTCTATTCAGCAGTGTACTGGAGTTTCTAACCAGTACAATAACGCAAGAAAAAGGAAAGACATCCAGAATGGAAAAGAAATAAAGCTGCCTTTATTCACAGATGACAGGAAAATTGGATGAAGTCTTAAAAATAAAAAACCTAATAGAACTAGTAAGTTAGCCTAGTGAATTTGCAAGGTGTAAGATCAATATGCAAAAATCAATTATATTTGTCAAAACCAGCAACAAACAATTGAGAAAACAATACCATTTACAAAAGCATTGAAAAATATGAACTGCTTAGGATAAATCTAACAAAAGATGTACAAGATCTATAATTGAAACTGTAAAACATTGTGGAAAGAAATTAAAGAAGATCTAACAAGTAAGTTTCCCTGGTGGCTCAAACAGTGAAGAATCTGCTTGAATTACAGGAGACCCATAGAGAGCTATTCCATAGCTCATAGTTCAGAAGACTCAGTCTAAGACGGCAATTCTCCTAAAATTGAGCTATAGATTCAAAATAACCCTAATAAAAATTCCAGAAAGCATTTTTTGAGAAACTGATGATGAGCTCATTCTAAAACTCACATGGAAATGCAAAAGACCTAGGAGATTCAAAACAACTTTGAAGAAGTCAGAAGACTAATAGTACTATCTGATTTTAAGACTTACTGTAAAGCTACTGTAGTAGTAATCAAAACAATATGATATTGGCACAAAGATGAACAAATCAATGAAATACAATAGAAAGTTCAGAAACAGAAGCACACATATATTAACAAGTGATCTTTAACAAAGTTGCAAAGCAGTAGAGAGAGAAATGATCTTCTCAGTAAGTGGTGTTGAAACAACTGGATCCCCATATGCCAATAAAAAGTGAACTTTGAGTTGTATTTTTGAAGGACTATATACAACGTTTTTTACCATATACAAAAATTAACTCAAAATGTAAAATCTAAAATTATAAAACTTCTAGATGAAAGCAAAATAAAACCTTTGTGATCTTTAGTTAGGCTACAGTTTTTTTAGATACTACTCCTAAAATACAATGTATATATATATACATATATATATGTGTGTGTATATATATATATATATAACAAACTGATAAACTAGACTTAATCAAAATTGTAAATTTCTGCTCTTTAGAAGACACTGCTAAATGAAAAGACAAGAAACATACTGAGAGAAAACATCAGATATATCTGTAAAAGGGCTTATATCTGAAATTCTTGAAATTCAGTAATAAGTGGAGAGGAGGACAACAGATTTGAACAGACACTTCAAAGAAAATAGAAAGTGAAAGTCGTTCAGTCATATCTGACTCTTTGCAAGACCATGGACTATATATAATCGATGGAATTCTCCAGGCCAGAACACTGGGGTGGGTAGCCTTTCCCTTCTCCAGGGGATCTTCCCAACCCAGGGATCAAACGCAGGTCTCCCTCATTGCAGGCAGATTCTTTACCAGCTGAGCCAAAAGGGAAGCCGCTGAGCTACATAGTAGCCTGGAAACTAAGGTGGAGACAGCCTGGGAGTAACTGTGAGTGTCAGAGACCTACCTTAGCGCAGGGCAACAGGTGAGGGAGAGTGTGAGGGGCAGGCAAACCTGGAAACATGGATCTGTAGGCATTTGGCCCTTAGTAATAGTAGTGATGGCGATGTTGTTGATAACTCACATTGCTCGTGTTTACTAGTGAGGCACCATGCACAGATCTACACGCATAGATTTAATTCTCACAATGAACTATGAAGTATGTGTGTGAAGAGCTAAGGCTCAGAAATAAAAGCCTAGCTTTTCAAGTCCGGTGATTGCAGAGCAGTGGGGCCTCTGAGGCAGGTTAAACAAGGTAGTGGTTAAGAGCATGGATTTTGGATGCTTTACCAGCTGAGCCACAAGACAAGCCCTCAAAGAAAATATGAATGGCAAATAAAACAATGAAAGATGTTCAGCCTCACTAGTCATTAGAGAACTGAACATTTAAACCACAATGAGATATCTCAAAATCCATCCGAAGGATAAAATTAAAAGGATAATGTCAAGTGTTGGTGAGGATAGAATACTCACACGCTGTTAGTAGGAATGTAAAGTGGTACCATCAATTCAGAGAACAATTTGGTAGTTTCTTTGGCTGCTAAATATACACTTACTACATGATGAGACAGTCATCCAACGTGCACAAATAGCCTCAAGCCAGTTAAAGAAAAAAACAACCCACAAATACTGAACCCTATAGTGAATGTAAACTATAGACTTTAGTTAATAATCATATATTGGAAAAGAAATTTAAGAATATAAAGGTTTTATGCTTAAAATTCCTCATGTGGGAGTGGGAATTCCAAGGCACCCTAAAAAAGTACAGTCTTGGGGTTCTCTTCACCACTCCAAACAGCCTTGTCATTCCTTGACTTACTTGTAGCTTCAGATGTCTGTAGAGCAGCATGTTCTGAAAGTAGGTAAACCTCCTGACGTGGAAAGTGGGAAGACTCCAGGCATTTGCTCCTGTGAGAACTGGAAGAAGTTTTGAAAGTTCTGGGAGATGATGTGTTCTCTTGTTGAGGAACAGCTTGTTCTGGCAAGTTAGTCCCATGGAGAAAGGTGAAGGCTAAGCCTCTGGTGCATCAGAGTCTTTTATCTTAAGTAGACCCCAGCTCTTTTACTGCCCGGAGTACTGTGGCTCTTCACCTCAGCAGGCCCGCGTTTCCACTTTTATGGAGGGTTGGCTTCCGGGATGCTCACTCGGACACTCCCTCTCTTTCCTCTTTCACAGAGCCTGTTTCATTTCGTCCTCAGTAGGGTTCCATCAAAGTCAAACTTTGGTCTCACTTTCCTAGAGAATTCAACCTAGAATTCAACCTTGAAAATCTTTAAGGTCCAATCTCTTACACTTCACAAATAAGGTAACAGATTCTATGAGGTAAGGTGACTTTCATGGGGCTAAATAAGTTAATTTGTTTTACACCTACCCTCACACTGTAGGCAATTGGATAATCTAATTGCTACCATGACAATATACAATATGTCCAAGATTTTCAGCCCTGATTTCAAATATTCTGTATAGTCATCAGGCCACATTAAGAATTTGACTATCTAAAAAACATTGCAACTACTACAGATGTGTTAAAAGGGACCTTCTGGAAGCAATAAATTTCTGTTACTGAATCCAACTTTCCAATTCCTAAGTGCTGAATTTTAACATTTTTAGGGCAATGAATCCCTTCTTTAGGAAACATGAAAGCTATGAATCCTTTCCACCCAGAAATATTTACCTGAAAACATAAAATTTTGTTCCAAAGACAACTATACAATACATGACAGTGAAAATCCTTAATCTGATAGCAGAAATGTCAGCATATCTGCTATGTAGCAAGGGAATATTCTTAAAGAACTCATATCCTAACAAAAAGTTGCAAATATTTATATGGTATGACATATTATAGAGCACATTTAATCCTCACAACAACCCTGTGAGGTAGGTATAATATCCTAATTTTCCCCATGAGGAAACCAAAACCCAAAGCAATCTGAAGATGTGCCAAAATTCACACAGCTAATAAGTCTGCAGCCTGGACCAGAACATAGGCTTTTTGTTCCCTGTTCAAAACAGTTTCACATATAATATTTTCCATTTTGGAATGAAGGTTCTACCCAGGGAAAACTCATTGGCAACCCATTTCAACAAGCAGTTATTTTTAAGATTGAACAGCAAGTAGGAGAGGACTGTAAGACCGCAGATTGGCGCCCTATCGTGCTGTTTATAGTGGCACTCTGTGTCATGGTCCAGGCACAGGTTGGAAAAGAATTTCCAGACATGAGACAGAATGAGAGGGAAATAATTTATTAGAATGGGAGACGCTGTTAGAACAGCGGGCAGCTCGAGGGAGAACGGGCATTGAACAGGGATCCTTAGTCCACTTTTATACCCAGGGTACAAGGAGTGGGACAGGGGTCTTGCGGGTCATTTGCTGATTGGATGAGGCACGTATATTGGGTGGGGGAAGAGTAAGGCAAATACCTTCTCCCTGTGGCGGGTAGGAGGAGAGAGAGGTTGTGCTGCTCAGGAGGACCTGAAATCCATTAATAGTTACAATAGGGGGGAGGGAAGGACAATAAGGGTCTGGTTTCTCCGTTACTACATTCCAAGACCCTCCTTGGTTTTATCTGCTCTTTAGTCCTTGGGTCACCATACTCTGCAAGCATTACTCCCAGGCCGGGTTACCAGAAAAATGTCATTAGAATTACAGGCTTTGGAGTCCAGACACTAAACACCATTTAAAGGAAAACAAAACCAGATGCCAGAAGTGGTGAGGTACACAAGTTTGTTTTTTGTTTTTTTCCGTAGTTAGGAAATATCTGGCCTTTCCCAAAGAACAGCTTAGTTGTGAGAACAGCCAGTAACATCTTAGGAAAGGCATAATGCATACCAAAAGGGAGCTATGACAGCTAGAAAAAAGACTTGGAAGAGTCATAGGAAGACTAAGATGTCAGGAAACTTGCTAAACGGCCAGAGAAACACCTCCAGTAGGGCAAAGCAAGGTGAGAACCCCTAATCAATTCATAAGTCAGAGATTTCAGAACCTCTGTCAAGTCTCTGGTCACACTCCCAGAACTCTTCCTTTGGGTATCTGCTCAAAGAAATGAAGATGGGGAATCTCTTGTGACTTTATGCCATTGTTGCTGGCGTGGGTCCATGAAAACTAAATACTGTCCAAGGACTGTGGCAATTTTTTGAAAGTTTTCAAAGGCCCATGGTGATGGAGCAAATATGGTGGTGCTGCTCTTGTTGTAGTGAAGACATCTGTCCAACCTAACATGCCACCCATCATTAGAGGACTTTGGTACACAAAACACTCAAAATACTTGGTAAAATGACAGCAGGACAGCCAATGTCCTTCATCCGACCTTGTGTCTATAGGTTAGTGTCCATCTATTCAGTACATTAGTTCCAGGCTCTTTTGGACTCTGGCCAGGGACCTTGAGGCCCTCTCTCAATCAACAGAAGGGAATACCTTCCAAACAGAGCATGTAGGAAAGAGTTCCCAGATCCACTCAAAACCCAACCCTGTTGCCCAAAACTCAGTTAGTTTTCAATGTCTGCTTTATAAAACTAAAAACCTAGATGCATAGTAAACCTTTAGTCTCTCAGAAGGCTATTGTTCTGGAAACCTTCTGTATACTCTTCCACCCGCAAGGATATGGAAGATCTTAAATACCTTCACAAAAGTACCTCCCCGCGAAAGGCTCTCCCATCAAGGGTTGAAAACCTTGGCTCTTTCTGCTCTGTCCCAGCACCTCCCTCCTCAGTCTCAGCAAAGACTCTTAACAACCCTTAAATATTGGCGGTCTCTTCTACAAAAGTGTGTGCTGGGGCGGGGGGAGGGGTATGTGTTCTCTGGTTTGGGGGCTTCCTGGACTTTAGGAACCCATAAATTGGATACCAAGTTGTTCTTCTTCAGATTATTATTATTTTGTTGTTGTTGTTGTTATTTGGGGATAAAGATGCTTCTTCATCCTTCTTTGTACTTCCCAATTTTCTCACAACTTCTTTTACTCTCTTTTGCACATAGCATGACAGCCAAGCAAGAGCCCAAGGTGCGTTGCTGCTGAATGACCTGCAACCTCATTGAAAGATGTGATCATTGACCCCTCTCTCGGTGCCTGGTGGGTGTGGCATCCAGACACAAGAAACATCCTATCCCTGACTCACTTCAGACCCCTGCCGGGTGCCTATAACATTTCCCCAAAATACAACGCAAAGAGAAGTAGTGAGTAGAGTCTGAATCCTTAGACCATACATATCAGCTGGTCTTCCACCCTCGGGCCAATAACAATTAAAAGAGAAAACTTCAGGATCCATTCCAGGGGCAGAAGTCTTCATTTTCTTAGTCCTCTCTTTACCTATACATGGAAAAGGGAGTTCCTGGAAACCCACTTCTCACCCCACAATCCTACAGACAGCCTAGACATTATCTCCCCACTACATATAAGCTCTTATGGGGCAGGGAAGGACTCTTGCTCATCTTTTATCCTCAGTGCCTGTACAGGACTTGGCATGTAGTCAACATTCAGCGTAGGAAGGAAAGCAGGGAGAAAAGCAGCAAAGTAGAGACAGAGGGAAGGAGGTTTAGTTCTTCCTGTTTTGCGTGTGGGTTTCTTATGCTTCTGCCCTAGCAGCCTCGCTCTTCTTAGCCTTCGCCCTTTCCTCAATATTCCTCTATCTTTCCTTTCACATAATCTCTAACCTGAATCAATTTTTCCTCCTAATTCCCCCCCCCCAAGTTTTTCTCCTCTCTCTGCTGTTGTAACCTAAACTCCCTAATGTTTTTATTCTCTACAATTTTCCTGGTTTCTCCTCTCCTTACTCTAGTTTTTTCATTATTCATGGCCTCATTTATTTTTCCTTTATGGTAAGGATTGACAGACCTAAAGCAAGCGAGAAGAAAAAAAAATTCTAAAAAGAGGAATACCTCAAAATGATGAAAAATGAAGCAATAGCCAAAAAGAAGAGGCCCACAAAAGCAAGGCCCAAGGGTTCAATAAATAGAAATCATTCTTTCCCCTGCCTTTGTCTTATCACAAAGAATAAGACATTTCCATTCAGGTATTTTCTAGCCTATCCTTTGGCTTCTTCAAAGTAACCCTAAAAACTCTTCTAGTTACCATCAACCTGGGAACTGATGCTTTCAGGGGTATGTCTCCTCATTCAACACAAGGATACCTGGTGCTTTTTCTGCACACTGCTCCAAAGAGGCAGCTCGAGGCCCTGTTCTGAGTGACAGCAAAGGCCCCAGCTAGCATCCTAAGGCTGCAGCCAAGCCCTTGCTCAGCACCACTGCTACGCATCTCATGTACCTCCCCATTTTCTGATCATAATGCAACCTCCTTCAGGGCTGCTGCCTCTGCAAACTCCCTCTTCCCAGTTCTAATCTGGGTTCCAAAAGTGTCTGGCCTCATCCGATGATCTCACAACTGGAGGAAGGGACAAGACTTACAATCCTTACAAATTCAACCCTAGATTCCCACCAGAATCCAACACTCTTTCCCACTTTAGCATAGAGGGCATGTTTTCAGTGGGGGAACAACAGCACAGGCTAACTTTAGGCACTTTGCTGATATAAACACGGAGGGGAGAGCTAAAAGACCAAAGCAGCAAATTACCAAAAAAGATTTCCCCAGTTTAGAACGTGGATGCATAGCTGACATCATACATCCAGGGTCCTTCCTGCTAGGCAGAAGATGTAAGCAGACCATGGAGATGCCATTTATAGTGACAAACTGCCTGACAATGAATATCATATGTCCCCTTCTCCACCAGACTCCTGCTACTCTGACACCCACTTCCCAGACCTTAAGTGCTAAATGGCATTCAATCTCAGGATTGGATCCCAAACTCTTAACAACCCTTAAAATTGCATTTGACTGCCATTTTGTTCTCTCTGCGATATTGTTTCTATCTTCCAGGCCCAGTTACAGAGACAGGGTAATAATTCCGGAAGGAAGAATTGGTCTTCCTCTAAGCCCACATGTGTCTCTTAGCTCAGGAACAACTATCAGCAGTGATGTGCCATCCTCTTTTCCTTTGGGTCCCTGAAGACTGCAGTTAAGTCTTTTCTAATGACTATTACCATGGATGTGAACAGTTCCTATACCGGCTTAACCTATTTTAAAACAAGTTCTAAGAGCGGCCCCACCACAGAACCTTAAAGGCAGCCTTTCTCACTACCCCAGGTATTATCTATTTTATTTCCCCAGTTCTGGTTTCTGGGAAAAACACCCATCCCCAATCCCATAATGCCCAGCAACTCTTGGTAAGCCTAGATCCAGATCCAGTCCAATATCATTTCAGGGCTCCAGTGCAGGACCACCACAAATTTTGCCTCATCAACAGACAAACTTCAGAGCTTTAATGCAGCTCACATACCCCACTTAACCTATAAGCCAGAATGTCTGCCTTACTTAAGACACCAGACTCTTCCTCCCACTAGGGAGGGAACCCACTGAAGGGCAATATTCTTTTGTCTCATCCCCTGAACCTTAACAGCATGCTTAACTGTTAACCCTAATTGTAACCCTAACCATAACCAAGTGACTTCCCCAATGACATCAAAGTGACTTAAAAGTCATTTGGGGAATTCCTCATATCTAGTAAGAAGGGGAAGAGAGGTTAAACTATTGTATCCTAAGAGATGAAGAAGGAGAGGGCTTTGATAGGGAAAAGAAAGGAACGGAAGGAAAATAGAGATGGCCTGAATGACGACAGGAACCCCTAGGCTTGTCTCATGGGGACAGGAATCTGGATGCAGAGGCCGAGTCCATGAAACCCTAACTATGTGGAGGTGTCACTAAACTGATGGCAATGATCCCATCAGTCACTCATAGCAGGAGGCATGTCTGCTCCCCCTTGGAATCAGAAAACTTGGCTAAAAATCCTCAACCTTGAGCTAAAGAGAAATCATCAGCTCAAACTCTGTATTTATGGGTGTAACTACCCAATTTGACATCCACCATATAACCCCCTGCCCAGGACAAGGTTTGAAATGTTCCCGCGGTTCCTCCAAGGTCACCCCATAGGCCGGTTGCATTATATTAATAAAGCTTGCGCAGCTCCAACCTAATCATCCTAGAGGAAGATTTCTTTTCCTAAGGCCACGGTCACCACAAGAATATATGGCTCTGCTACAGTTCAAGGCCTGGGCAACAGTTTAGTTTTTCGAGTCTCCAACCTCCACAGCCTCTCGACTGGCAAGCCTGCTGCAGCCTTGAGGGCGTGTGGCCAACCTTGACTCCAGCAGTGAACTTAACAGAAAGAAGACTGCAGAGGGGCTCCGCCAACGGCCAACGCCTTTCAACGACAGCCCGGTCCCTCGTGCCCTTCCCAGCCCTCTCCCCCGCCCCGCCCCGGAGTCTCCCGGGTGACTGGGCTGGTGCGCAGGGTTCTCAGAGCTTCCCTGCCGGGATCTGACCAATGACCGGGCTGATGTCCAGGTGAGCTGTCGGTGGTCTCTCTCCTGGGCAGCCCCGCCTCCTTTCATTCCTGTGACCTTGGAGTTCTGTGCGCGAGCCCTACACCACCCGCTGAGACGTTGGGGGTGTCACATGGACGCTCTCGGCTGGTCGCAGGCTGGGGTTCTGTCCCGCTTGTGGTGGCTGTCTGCCCATCTCCCCCGACAGCAACGAGACCCCATGTGGGCCCTCTGGATGCCAGATTAGCAGCTCTACACTGCACATGGTGGGGGGCGGGGCGGGCAGACCTGTATGCCTTCTCCTTGCCCTCTTCAGCCCTTCTGGTCTCAATTTTTTAACCTGATGGGTTGAACAGTCTTTGACTATTCTGGATCATGGGGGCAGGGCAGGTGCCCCTTTCTCACCTCCTAATCCTCCCCAGAAATGAAGCCATTTCTCCTTTGTCCTGCTCCACTGGATGCTTAGGCGGGCATTTAAGCCTCATCCCTGCCCCCTTTGCCCAACTGGCCCTCTGGCTCTCATCTGCAGGTAAGAGGGCTCTGGCTGAGCAAAGGTGGTCATACAATCCCTTGTTCTGAAGCATCTGAGGCATCTGTGCTCCTGTCACTCCCGTGTTCCTGGCCTCTCCTGGGTCTTTTTGGCATTTTCTATGTCCTTTCATCACCCTCTCCTGGGTCTCAGTTACTCACATGTCCTTTACCTGGCTACCCTTCAGATCCAAAGGGCTTCTGCCCATGGCAAGCACTACCTGTATGTCTTTTGTGCTTGGCTTATTAAACTCAGGTATTTAATGAATACCATTTTGAAAAACATTTTTAATTGAGCATTACCTGTTGATAACAGGTTTAATAAACATCACCTATATTATCTAAATTATAAAGTTAGTATGGTGGAGTCTTTTGAACAATGGGTTAAACAGCCAACAAAACTTCTTACAAGAACTATAGGCTTTATAACCTCTAACCTCCACAAAGGCAACAATTAAGCTTTGCTTCACAGACCTATTCTTTCCCAGGACAGATGGAGAGAGATTTGCTATAATGGGAACAGTGGTTATTTAGTAGTGATGAGATGAATGCTTTCCATTTTCCTTTTATCTGTGTTTTCTACAATGCAAATATATTTTAAAAGGCTTTTTAAGAGATATGAAGAGACTGTGGGAACAGGGAACCAAGCCCTTTGACAACCTGATCAAGAGATACCTGTTTGCTCTTGTGGGGAACTTCCTCTAATACTCACAGGCCTTTCCCACACAGTATGGTTCTAACAGAAAGAGGAAGCAAGGGCAGCTTAGGGGACAAGGAACTGGTATGGAAAGGGTTAGTGGGGATTCTGACCATGGTTTGGGGCCGAGGGACCTGAGTAATTAATTATACCTTCCCCTAAGAGAAGGACCAGAGGACAACCCACACTGCATACTTGTGAATTGGGAGCAGACTGCCCTGTCACCAGGGGATCTCCTGTATCTTATTTATTCAGTCCTTGGGTAGCTTCCCCATTCACTGGTAAGTGTAAGGCCAGATTCCGAATTATGGCTACCAGAGTATTCAAAACAACTTGAGAGCGTCTAGAGGTTAGGACTTGGGCTTTGAAATTGGACAGGATCAGCTTTCATCTGAGCTTTCCACACGGATGAGGTGTGCTACCTTGGGCAGGCCATCCAGTCAGAGACTCTGGTTTTTCATCTGAATGAGTGTTGACAATGCTTGTTGTCAGGATTTTTGTACTTCACAGTGCCTGTCAGGTAGTCCATGCTTAGATGAGAATTAGTAGCCTCTTTCCTGCTTCCCCACCACCAAAGGAGCCTTAGCCTCCTTTAGTGTGCACCTTATTCTCATCTGTATGCCCAACACTCTATGAGAACCCAGTATTAGATAGTGGAGCTGAGATGCGTTCCTTTTCACAGAACCCTTTGCAGACCCTGAGAAAGGGTACCCCCGACCCTCACTGTCCTTTAGGGTGTTCTGGGGTCTAGGATCCTGGGTTTTTGGAGTACAGAGCTGGAGAGTCCATCTTCCCCATGGGGAATGAAGAGTCTCACGCAGGCTCTGAACCAATCTCTTAAATATGCAGTGCACAGCCGAGGGCAAAGGGTAGAGGGGCCTGCCCACTCCCAATCTGAGGCTGACTGACTACCCCAGAACTTCTATGTTCCCTGAAAAGAAACACTTGAGTCACAAGACCCAGGATACTGTCCTCTCCTCCCCAGTTAAAATTACATCCTCCATAGCAGGAAAGCCCCTGTCATAGAACTCAGTCTTCCTGCAGTCCCGCCTCCCCAGCAGGGCCTCTTTGTTTATCTTATATGCCCCTCCCCGAGCCGTGATCCCCAGGAGCACTCTTCCCCATCACGCCTTACCCTCCTCCCTATGAGCACCGAAGCCCCCAGCACTCCAGCTGCCCAGCGCCCCAGCTGGCTTTGGTGTGGGGAGCTTTCCATATCCACTCTGCAGACAGAGGGGCCCCATAGCTTCCCTTCAGTGCACTTACTGGTGCAGCCTCTTTATCTCCTCCTCCCACATCAGTCCCCAAAGGGGTCTGAGGACAGGTGCATCAAGTCTTGAGAGAGGCATCTCCAGCTTTAAGAGTAGGGCTTTTGGGGTGTTGGTAACTGGGAGCTGTCAGATCTAGTCTGTCCATAGAGACAGTGTTGGATGGGGGCTCCTGGAGTCCCATTCTCAGGTCTGAGCCCACTTTGCTTACCTGCCCTACCCCTCCTCAGCCAAATATGGCTGGGCAAAGTCCTCTCTCTGTGACAACATATATAGAATTTATGGAGGGAGTGGAGGAAAATTTGTATCTTTTTATTTCCCAGAAAAGAAACATGCATTTGATCATGTGTGTCAGAAAGTGGGAGGAAATGACAAAATGGATAAACACAGTAGAGTTTCTAAATTAGCCAGGAGAAAGTGAAAACTAAGGAAAGCGGAAAAAAAAAGAGTGGAGAAGGGGATACCCTTGGTAAATGGTGAACATAAAGTAGAATGAAAGGAATAAAAGGGAGATTAACAATATAGTTATTATGAAATGTAAATGGGCTGAATTTCCCTATTAAAAGACAGTATGCAACTGAGTTAAAAAAAAAAACAAACAAACCCGTTATATGCTGTTGAACAAGAAATACACTTAAAATGCTTTCAAAAGGCCTGAAGAATTTAAAGAATGGTCAAATGAAAATATATAAACAAGAAAGCATAAATACTATCACTAAGAAGCTAGGTTGAATAAATTATGTCACAAACTTATTTACGCCTAGGGATACAGCTACTAAGTGTATCAAGCAAAAACTACTAGCCATGCAATGAGAACTTGATTTCTTTAAATATTTGCTATGATGGAAGATTTTTAAAATAGCTCAAGAATTCTTTTGTTTATTGTTCCAAAATCAGATAAGATGATCTTAGATCACGTGGGAGAGTAAATGTCTAAAATAGCTAAGAAAATCACATAAAAGAAGACAACTGAGGATATCATGAGATGTGGCATAAGGGTCTCAAGAGAGCTCCTGAATGCCTGGGCTTGGGGCACAGAAAGGTCTGTGAAAGGACTCAGCCAGGGCACTGCTGTGGAGAGGGTGACTCTGAGCAGATCAGCTAAGGAAGCTGCCACCACCAGGAGGGAGACCAGGGCAGAGCGCACCCTGCTGGGTGCCCTGATTGAGGGTGAAACCAGCAACAGGAAACTTAAAATCTGCCGTGGCTCAGATTTCCCTCTCTAGGATTGGGGAACATGCAGAGAAATGTGAATTGACTAACCAGTGTTTGAACATTCAAGAAACAGACACTACAGGCAGAATGCTAGCAATGATGTAGTTTTCCTTTGGCTGAAAGCTACTGGAGAAGACATTTTCCTTTAAGAGAATATATAAATTTCACGGCTCAGATTTAAAGGTGTTGGAACTGACTGGGTCCTCTCAAAATCCAGTTTATGGCCCAAATTCACAATTTCTCAGTTATATATAGATATGTACATATAAACATATATATGTTATGAAAGAAACATCTATGTAGAAGATCTATATCTAGATAATCTGTACGTAGGTATATACACACACGCACATACACATGTATATTGTATATATATCAATGAAACATTTCCACAAATGTTTTTTCAGGGCGTTGGGAGAAGAAGGAAAAAACTAAGATATGGTGCCTCCCTTAGAGAAAAGCACACTATTGTTACAGAGCAGTGGGGAAGGCTTATATGTGGTTTCACCTAAGTTTCCTACCTAGAAGTGGAGCCACCAACGTGGTTATAAGAAGGACTCCACAAAACCTCCACCTAACCTTTCTTCCATGATTAATTAACAAAAACAAGAGATTGACTTGAGAAGCCAGAAGAAACACCCCCAAGGAACCAAAGCCTCTTAAGACTTGGAGGAGGACGCAGGTAGTATTTGGGCTTGTAGAATCCCCAGATCAGCAGAAATGAGCCACTGTTTCAGAGAATGATGTGGTAAGAGACTAGTTGGTAGGGAAGCATGCCAGAAGCAGCCTTTTTTCTGAAGTGAAGTAAAAGTCGCTCAGTCATGTCCAACTCTTTGCAACCCCGTGGACTAGACAATCCATGGAATTCTCCAGGCCAGAATACTGGGGTGGGTAGCTGTTCCCTTCCCCAGGGGATCTTCCCGACCCAGGGATCGAACCTAGGTCTCCCGCATTGGAGGTGGATTCTTTACCAGCTGAGCCACTAGGGAGGCCCAAGAACTGGAGACCTTTTTTTATTCCGTTAAAAGGAAGTAAGTCTGGAAGTAAATCTTTGCCTCCAAGGAGCTAAGTCTAATGGGGAGACATATAAGATAAAAGGCAAATGCAGTACACATGACTGTTGCTTTAACAGCAGAAAGA